>NC_069510.1:93661263-93781263 GCF_027579735.1 Bombina bombina
CCAAAAAAAACTTTCCTGTTTCAAGTAGGGCATGTCATTTTAAACAACTTCCCAATTTACTTTTATCACCAATTTTTCTTTGTTCTTTTGGTATTCTTAGTTGAAAGCTAAACCTAGGAGGTTCATATGCTAATTTCTTAGACCTTGAAGGCCACCTCTAATCTAAATGCATTTTGATAGTTTTTCACCACTAGAGGGCATTAGTTCACATGTTTCATATAGATAACATTGAGCTCATGCACGTGAATTTACCATGGAGACAGCTCTGATTGGCTAAAATTCAAGTCTGTCAAAAGAACTGAAATAAGGGGGCAGTCTGCTGACTCACATAGGATTACTTTTTAACAAATAGTAACAGAACTGAGCAAATTCATAGCAAAAATGAGCAAAAATAAATTATAAAAAATTGAAATTTCCATGTTCTATCCAATTCATTTAATTTTGACTTTACAGTCCCTTTAAGCTTTAACAAAGGAGATGAAGAAAAAAATAAGGTACATTTTGATAGAAGTAAACTTTTTTTAAATTTGTTTTAATTGTATGGTCTGTCTGATTCATGAACATTTAATTTTGGCTTCCTGTAACACTGTAAATGCAACGCTGGCTGTGTTTATATTTAAACTGTGGCTATTTAGATAATTTGCAATGGATAAGGAAAAAAAAAATCAGCCCCAACAATTACACACAGCTCTTCTAAGTGATTGGGAATGGGGCTCCGCCCCCTAGGATTAGTTAATAAAAAAAATAAACTATGGATGCTATAACTAACTCGAAAAGCCAGATATATAAATAGAAATGTGACTATACAGATATGAACATTAGGAAGAGTGGAGCTCTATTTTTACGCAAGAAGATCTTCATGGGAATTAAAGGGACACTGTACCCAAATTTTTTCTTTTGTGATTCAGATAGAGCATGCAATTTTAAGCAACTTTCTAATGTACTCCTATTATCAAATTTTCTTCATTCTCTTGGTATGTTTATTTGAAAAGCAAGAATTTAAGTTTAGATGCCTGCCCATTTTTGGTGAACAACCTGGGTTGTCCTTGCTGATTGGACAGCACAAATAAACAAATGCTGTCCATGGTTCTGAATCACAAATTTGCTGGCTCCTTTGCTTAGATGCCTTCTTTTTCAAATAAAGATATCAAGAGAACAAAGAAAAATTGATAACAGAAGTAAATTAGAAAGTTGCTTAAAATTGCATGCTCTATCCGAATAATGAAAGAAAAACATTTGGGCTCAGTATCCCTTTAATGTTCTGTGAAAATCGAAGAGAGATATAAACAGAGAAGGAAGCACATATTTTCTTAAAAGCTTTGGGATATATTTATGCACTGTGATTCTACAGCAATAAACAGTTTGCAGAAGTAATTCTAATATTCGGGCATTAGATACTTTTTAGTTAATTTTGTTGTATTGCTACAGTAGGCAAAGTTATGGTTGCTTCTTTGTTGAAATCGAGTAGCCACCAGAATGTAATTTCTAATGCTGTGATAAATTTACCAGTTCTACTTGCTTTAAAGGGATACTAAACCCAAATTTTGTCTTTCATTTTTCAGATAGAGCATACAATTTTAAATGACTTTCTAATTTACTCCTATTATCAATTTGTGTTTGTTCTCTTGGTATCTTTATTTGAAAAAGCAGGAATGAAAGTTTAGGAGTTGGAACATTTTTAGTTTAGAACTCTGGGTAGCGCTTGCTGATTGGTGGCTACATTTAGCTACCAATCAGCAAGTGCTGCGCAGGTTCTGAACCAAAAATGGGCCGGCTCCTATGCTTACATTCCTGCTTTTTCAAATAAAGATACCAAGAGAACGAACAAAAAATTATAATAGGAGTAAATTAGAAAGTTCCTTAAAATTGTATGCTATCTGAATCATGAAAAAAACAAATTGATTTTATAGTATCCCTTTAAATACAGAAGCACTTGTAGAGGGGTGGCAAACTGTTCTAAGAATCTGTGCCCTCTCTGGTGGTGATCTTATAAAATATATTTTGTGTTTCTAGGGTACATTAACAAAAAATGCAGTTTTACTCTGCACCCACAGCTTGTGCCTGTCCTACTCTGCACCCACAGCTTGTGCCTGTCCTACTCTGTACCCACAGCTTGTGCCTGTCCTACTCTGTACCCATAGCTTGTGCCAGTCCTGCTCTACACCCAAAGCTTGTGCCTGTCCTACTCTGTACCAACAGTTTGTGCCTGTCCTGCTCTGCACCTACAGCTTGTGCCTGTCCTGCTCTGCACCCACAGCTTGTGCCTGTCCTGCTCTGCACCCACAGCTTGTGCCTGTCCTGCTCTGTACCCACAGCCTGTGCCTGTCCTACTCTGCACCCACAGCTTGTGCCTGTCCTACTCTGTACCCACAGCTTGTGCCTGTCCTGCTCTGCACCCACAGCTTGTGCCTGTCCTACTCTGCACCTACAGCTTGTGCCTGTCCTACTCTGCACCTACAGCTTGTGCCTGTCCTGCTCTGCACCTACAGCTTGTGCCTGTCCTACTCTGTACCCACAGCTTGTGCCTGTCCTACTCTGCACCCACAGCTTGTGCTTGTCCTATTCTGCACCTACAGCTTGTGCATGTCCTACTCTGCACCTACAGCTTGTGCCTGTCCTGCTCTGCACCCACAGCTTGTGCCTGTCCTACTCTGCAGCTACAGCTTGTGCCTGTCCTACTCTGCACCTACAGCTTGTGCCTGTCCTGCTCTGCACCTACAGCTTGTGCCTGTCCTACTCTGTACCCACAGCTTGTGCCTGTCCTACTCTGCACCCACAGCTTGTGCCTGTCCTACTCTGTACCCACAGCTTGTGCCTGTCCTGCTCTGCACCCACAGCTTGTGCCTGTCCTACTCTGCACCTACAGCTTGTGCCTGTCCTACTCTGCACCTACAGCTTGTGCCTGTCCTGCTCTGCACCTACAGCTTGTGCCTGTCCTACTCTGTACCAACAGTTTGTGCCTGTCCTGCTCTGCACCTACAGCTTGTGCCTGTCCTGCTCTGCACCTACAGCTTGTGCCTGTCCTGCTCTGTACCCACAGCTTGTGCCTGTCCTACTCTGTACCAACAGTTTGTGCCTGTCCTGCTCTGCACCTACAGCTTGTGCCTGTCCTGCTCTGCACCCACAGCTTGTGCCTGTCCTGCTCTGTACCCACAGCTTGTGCCTGTCCTACTCTGCACCCACAGCTTGTGCCTGTCCTACTCTGTACCCACAGCTTGTGCCTGTCCTGCTCTGCACCCACAGCTTGTGCCTGTCCTACTCTGCACCTACAGCTTGTGCCTGTCCTGCTCTGCACCCACAGCTTGTGCCTGTCCTACTCTGCACCTACAGCTTGTGCCTGTCCTGCTCTAAACCCACAGCTTGTGCCTGTCCTGCTCTGCACCCACAGCTTGTGCCTGTCCTACTCTGCACCTACAGCTTGTGCCTGTCCTACTCTGCACCTACAGCTTGTGCCTGTCCTACTCTGCACCCACAGCTTGTGCCTGTCCTACTCTGCACCCACAGCTTGTGCCTGTCCTACTCTGCACCCACAGCTTGTGCCTGTGCTGCTCTGCACCTACAGATTGTGCCTGTCCTGCTCTGCAACCACAGCTTGTGCCTGTGCTGCTCTGCACCTACAGATTGTGCCTGTCCTGCTCTGCAACCACAGCTTGTGCCTGTCCTACTCTGTGCCCACAGCTTGTCCCTGTCCTTCTCTGAACCCACAGCTTGTGCCTGTCCTGCTCTACACCCACAGCTTGTGCCAGTCCTGCTCTACACCCACAGCTTGTGCCAGTCCTGCTCTGCACACACAGCCTGTGCCCTCCTACTCTGCACCCACTGCTTGTGCCCTCCTGCTCTGCACCTACAGCTTGTGCCTGTCCTGCTCTGCACCTATAGCTTGTGCCTGTTCTACTCTGCACCCACAGCTTGTGCCTGTCCTACTCTGTACCCACAGTTTGTGCCTGTCCTGCTCTGCACCCACAGCCTGTGCCCTCCTGCTCTGCACCCACTGCTTGTGCCCTCCTGCTCTGCACCTACAGCTTGTGCCTGTCCTGCTCTGCACCTACAGCTTGTGCCTGTCCTACTCTGCACCCACAGCTTGTGCCTATCATACTCTGCACCTACAGCTTGTGCCTGTCCTACTCTGCACCTACAGCTTGTGCCTGTCCTGCTCTGCACCCACAGGTTGTGCCTGTCCTGCTCTGCACCCACAGTTTGTGCCTGTCCTGCTCTGCACCCACAGCTTGTGCCAGTCGTGCTCTAAACCCACAGCTTGTGCCAGTCCTGCTCTGCACCCACATCCTGTGCCCTCCTGCTCTGCACCTACAGCTTGTGCCTGTCCTGCTCTGCACCTACAGCTTGTGCCTGTCCTGCTCTGCACCTACAGCTTGTGCCTGTCCTACTCTGCACCCACAGCTTGTGCCTATCCTACTCTGCACCTACAGCTTGTGCCTGTCCTGCTCTGCACCTACAGCTTGTGCCTATCCTACTCTGCACCCACAGCTTGTGCCTGTCCTGCTCTGCACCTACAGCTTGTGCCTGTCCTACTCTGCACCCACAGCTTGTGCCTATCCTACTCTGCACCTACAGCTTGTGCCTGTCCTGCTCTGCACCTACAGCTTGTGCCTATCCTACTCTGCACCCACAGCTTGTGCCTGTCCTTCTCTGTACCCACAGCTTGTACCTGTCCTTCTCTGAACCCACAGCTTGTGCCTGTCCTGCTCTGCACCTACAGCTTGTGCTTGTCCTACTCTGCACCCACTTCCCACTTGTGGGAATACAGAACCTGGCCACCAGGAGGAGGCAAAGACACCCCAGCCAAAGGCTTAAATACCTCCCCGACTTCCCTCATCCCCCAGTCATTCTTTGCCTTTCGTCACAGGAGGTGGCAGAGAAGTGTCAGAAGAGTAGTTCCTTATGGAGGGTAGTACCCTTTGCGATGGGACTGGAGTTTTAAGTAGTCTTGTCAGCCTCTCAGTGAGAGCACTGACGAAAGTTAGAGTCTGGAGATGCGGGGATAGTCTTTCTGCGAACCCATCCAGACTCATATTAACAGCTCCTTAAGCAACCAGCGTTGACGAGTTTCGCTGACTGCTTTCTTCACTCAAGACCATGTCAGAAACGATTCTACAATCTGTCAAACTTGAAGGACCGTGTCACTGTTCCATGGCATAGATTCCCGGTAAGATCGTTCCATTATTTTACACACATGTATAATGATAGAAGACAGGGTCATAGAGGGACTCCTTTTTCTTTATGGAATCAAGGGTTAATATCGCCTGAGGGGGATTATTGAACAGTGGGGTTTTTTTTTTAAATTATATTTGTTATGTGATTTTGACTGTTTTATATGTAAGAACATTTGGGCTCTTAGGCTGATACGGAACATATTTAACGTGTTTAGATGTAGTGCTTCTCTTTGTAGTTTACATATTGTTCTAAGTTTTGCAGAAGGCCCCATTTGGGCTTATGCATAAAGTTGACATTAATATTTTCTGTCTTGGAAGGTTCCTTTTTTTCTACTGGCTATTGCTTCAGCGCACAGAGTTTCTGAGATGGTTGTCCTGCAATGTGAGGTCCCTTACCTAGTTTTTCATGCGGCTAAGGCTGCTCTCTCTGGCTAGGTTTTCTTCCTATGGTTGTTTCAAATCGAAACATCAATCAGGAGATTGTGGTTCCTTCCTTGTGTCCTAATCCTTCTTGAAGGAGTCGTTATTTCATAACTTGGATGTGGTTCGGGCCTTGAAGTTCTATCTTCAGGCTACTAAGGAGTTTTTGTCAAACTTCTTCCTTGTTTGTGTAGGGGGCAGGAAGCCTCGTCCACTTCCTTGTTTTTCTGGTTGAGGAGCATGTTCGCTTAGCTTATAGAGTCAGCGGGACACGAGCCTCCTCAGAGGTTTATGGCTCAGTTTGAGTACAGTGACATCTTTTTGGGTCTCTGACATGAGATCCTATGGTTCTGATTGTTGGGACGCCTACTTGGTCTTCCTAACATTCTTATCTTTTGATTTTTTGCTTCTGTCAAGGAAGCCTTGGGAGTTTGGGTTTCTTGCAGGCTGGGGTGCCCTCAGGTTGGGCCGCCTCTTATTTGTACCCTCCTGTTAGCATTCAGTTTCCTCTGTAGCTTGGGTATACTTTCCCACAAGTAATGAATGTAGCTGTGGACTCTCCCTGTATTTAGAAGGAAAACAAAAATTATGACTTACCAGATAATTTCCTTTCCTTCGATACAGGCAGAGTCCACTGCTTCCGCATGTGCTCTCAGGTGGGCGGCCCTAAATTTAGTTTTTTTCTTCTGGCACCTTTTTCACCCTGATATTTCTCCTACTGTTCCTTGTTCCCTTGGCAGAATGACTGGGGGATGAGGGAAGTGGGGGAGGTATTTAAAGGGACAGTCAAGTCCAAAAAAAACTTTCCTGTTTCAAATAGGGCATGTCATTTTAAACAACTTTCCAATTTACTTTTATCACCAATTTTGCTTTGTTCTCTTGGTATTCTTAGTTGAAAGCTAAACCTAGGAGGTTCATATGCTAATTTCTTAGACCTTGAAGGCCACCTCTAATCAAAATGCATTTTGATAGTTTTTCACCACTAGAGGGCATTAGTTCACGTGTTTCATATAGATAACATTAAGCTCATGCACGTGAATTTACCATGGAGACAGCTCTGATTGGCTAAAATTCAAGTCTGTCAAAAGACTGAAATAAGGGGGCAGTCTGCGGACTCACCTAGGATTATTCTATCCTACTCTGCACCTACAGCTTGTGCCTGTCCTGCTCTGCACCTACAGCTTGTGCCTGTCCTGCTCTGCACCTACAGCTTGTGCTTGTCCTACTCTGCACCTACAGCTTGTGCCTGTCCTACTCTGCACCTACAGCTTGTGCCTGTCCTACTCTGCACCTAAAGCTTGTGCCTGTCCTGCTCTGCACCCACAGCTTGTGCCTGTCCTACTCTGCACCTACAGCTTGTGCCTGTCCTACTCTGCACCTACAGCTTGTGCCTGTCCTGCTCTACACCTACAGCTTGTGCCTGTCCTACTCTGTACCCACAGCTTGTGCCTGTCCTACTCTGCACCCACAGCTTGTGCCTGTCCTACTCTGTACCCACAGCTTGTGCCTGTCCTACTCTGCACCCACAGCTTGTGCTTGTCCTACTCTGCACCTACAGCTTGTGCCTGTCCTACTCTGCACCTAAAGCTTGTGCCTGTCCTGCTCTGCACCCACAGCTTGTGCCTGTCCTACTCTGCACCTACAGCTTGTGCCTGTCCTACTCTGCACCTACAGCTTGTGCCTGTCCTGCTCTACACCTACAGCTTGTGCCTGTCCTACTCTGTACCCACAGCTTGTGCCTGTCCTACTCTGCACCCACAGCTTGTGCCTGTCCTACTCTGTACCCACAGCTTGTGCCTGTCCTGCTCTGCACCCACAGCTTGTGCCTGTCCTACTCTGCACCTACAGCTTGTGCCTGTCCTACTCTGCACCTACAGCTTGTGCCTGTCCTGCTCTGCACCTACAGCTTGTGCCTGTCCTACTCTGTACCAACAGTTTGTGCCTGTCCTGCTCTGCACCTACAGCTTGTGCCTGTCCTACTCTGCACCCACAGCTTGTGCCTGTCCTGCTCTGCACCTACAG
Organism: Bombina bombina; assembly: GCF_027579735.1. NCBI lineage: Eukaryota > Metazoa > Chordata > Amphibia > Anura > Bombinatoridae > Bombina > Bombina bombina. The sequence continues at coordinate 93,668,877 of NC_069510.1, forward strand.
ATTGTGCCTGTCCTGCTCTGCACCTACAGCTTGTGCCTGTCCTGCTCTGCACCTACAGCTTGTGCCTGTCCTGCTCTGCACCTACAGCTTGTGCCTGTCCTGCTCTGTACCCACAGCTTGTGCCTGTCCTACTCTGTACCAACAGTTTGTGCCTGTCCTGCTCTGCACCTACAGCTTGTGCCTGTCCTGCTCTGCACCCACAGCTTGTGCCTGTCCTGCTCTGTACCCACAGCTTGTGCCTGTCCTGCTCTACACCCACAGCTTGTGCCAGTCCTGCTCTACACCCACAGCTTGTGCCAGTCCTGCTCTGCACCCACAGCCTGTGCCCTCCTGCTCTGCACCCACTGCTTGTGCCCTCCTGCTCTGCACCTACAGCTTGTGCCTGTCCTGCTCTGCACCTACAGCTTGTGCCTGTCCTACTCTGCACCCACAGCTTGTGCCTGTCCTGCTCTGCACCCACAGGTTGTGCCTGTCCTGCTCTGCACCCACAGTTTGTGCCTGTCCTGCTCTGCACCCACAGCTTGTGCCAGTCGTGCTCTAAACCCACAGCTTGTGCCAGTCCTGCTCTGCACCCACATCCTGTGCCCTCTTGCTCTGCACCTACAGCTTGTGCCTGTCCTGCTCTGCACCTACAGCTTGTGCCTATCCTACTCTGCACCCACAGCTTGTGCCTGTCCTGCTCTGCACCTACAGCTTGTGTCTGTCCTGCTCTGCACCTACAGCTTGTGCCTATCCTACTCTGCACCTACAGCTTGTGCCTATCCTACTCTGCACCTACAGCTTGTGCCTATCCTACTCTGCACCCACAGCTTGTGCCTGTCCTTCTCTGTACCCACAGCTTGTACCTGTCCTTCTCTGAACCCACAGCTTGTGCCTGTCCTGCTCTGCACCTACAGCTTGTGCTTGTCCTACTCTGCACCCACTTCCCACTTGTGGGAATACAGAACCTGGCCACCAGGAGGAGGCAAAGACACCCCAGCCAAAGGCTTAAATACCTCCCCCACTTCCCTCATCCCCCAGTCATTCTTTGCCTTTCGTCACAGGAGGTGGCAGAGAAGTGTCAGAAGAGTAGTTCCTTATGGAGGGTAGTACCCTTTGCGATGGGACTGGAGTTTTAAGTAGTCTTGTCAGCCTCTCAGTGAGAGCACTGATGAAAGTTAGAGTCTGGAGATGCGGGGATAGTCTTTCTGCGAACCCATCCAGACTCATATTAACAGCTCCTTAAGCAACCAGCGTTGACGAGTTTCGCTGACTGCTTTCTTCACTCAAGACCATGTCAGAAACGATTCTACAATCTGTCAAACTTGAAGGACCGTGTCACTGTTCCATGGCATAGATTCCCGGTAAGATCGTTCCATTATTTTACACACATGTATAATGATAGAAGACAGGGTCTTAGAGGGACTCCTTTTTCTTTATGGAATCAAGGGTTAATATCGCCTGAGGGGGATTATTGAACAGTGGGGGTTTTTTTTAATTATATTTGTTATGTGATTTTGACTGTTTTATATGTAAGAACGTTTGGGCTCTTAGGCTGATACGGAACGTATTTAACGTGTTTAGATGTAGTGCTTCTCTTTGTAGTTTACATCTTGTTCTAAGTTTTGCAGAAGGCCCCGTTTGGGCTTATGCATAAAGTTGACATTAATATTTTCTGTCTTGGAAGGTTCCTTTTTTTCTACTGGCTATTGCTTCAGCGCACAGAGTTTCTGAGATGGTTGTCCTGCAATGTGAGGTCGCTTACCTAGTTTTTCATGCGGCTAAGGCTGCTCTCTCTGGCTAGGTTTTCTTCCTATGGTTGTTTCAAATCGAAACATCAATCAGGAGATTGTGGTTCCTTCCTTGTGTCCTAATCCTTCTTGAAGGAGTCGTTATTTCATAACTTGGATGTGGTTCGGGCCTTGAAGTTCTATCTTCAGGCTACTAAGGAGTTTTTGTCAAACTTCTTCCTTGTTTGTGTAGGGGGCAGGAAGCCTCGTCCACTTCCTTGTTTTTCTGGTTGAGGAGCATGTTCGCTTAGCTTATAGAGTCAGCGGGACACGAGCCTCCTCAGAGGTTTATGGCTCAGTTTGAGTACAGTGACATCTTTTTGGGTCTCTGACATGAGATCCTATGGTTCTGATTGTTGGAACGGCTACTTGGTCCTCCTAACATTCTTATCTTTTGATTTTTTGCTTTTGTCAAGGAAGCCTTGGGAGTTTGGGTTTCTTGCAGGCTGTGGTGCCCTCAGGTTGGGCCGCCTCTTATTTGTACCCTCCTGTTAGCATTCAGTTTCCTCTGTAGCGTGGGTATACTTTCCCACAAGTAATGAATGTAGCTGTGGACTCTCCCTGTATTTAGAAGGAAAACAAAAATTATGACTTACCAGATAATTTCCTTTCCTTCGATACAGGCAGAGTCCACTGCTTCCGCATGTGCTCTCAGGTGGGCGGCCCTAAATTTAGTTTTTTTCTTCTGGCACCTTTTTCACCCTGATATTTCTCCTACTGTTCCTTGTTCCCTTGGCAGAATGACTGGGGGATGAGGGAAGTGGGGGAGGTATTTAAAGGGACAGTCAAGTCCAAAAAAAACTTTCCTGTTTCAAATAGGGCATGTCATTTTAAACAACTTTCCAATTTACTTTTATCACCAATTTTGCTTTGTTCTCTTGGTATTCTTAGTTGAAAGCTAAACCTAGGAGGTTCATATGCTAATTTCTTAGACCTTGAAGGCCACCTCTAATCTAAATGCATTTTGATAGTTTTTCACCACTAGAGGGCATTAGTTCACGTGTTTCATATAGATAACATTAAGCTCATGCACGTGAATTTACCATGGAGACAGCTCTGATTGGCTAAAATTCAAGTCTGTCAAAAGACTGAAATAAGGGGGCAGTCTGCAGACTCACCTAGGATTACTCTATCCTACTCTGCACCTACAGCTTGTGCCTGTCCTGCTCTGCACCTACAGCTTGTGCCTGTCCTGCTCTGCACCTACAGCTTGTGCTTGTCCTACTCTGTACCCACAGCTTGTGCCTGTCCTACTCTGCAACCACAGCTTGTGCCTGTCCTGCTCTGCACCTACAGCTTGTGCCTGTCCTGCTCTGCACCTACAGCTTGTGCCTGTCCTGCTCTGCACCTACAGCTTGTGCTTGTCCTACTCTGCAACCACAGCTTGTGCCTGTCCTACTCTGCACCTACAGCTTGTGCCTGTCCTGCTCTGCACCTACAGCTTGTGCCTGTCCTGCTCTGCACCCACAGCTTGTGCCTGTCCTGCTCTGCACCTACAGCTTGTGCTTGTCCTACTCTGTACCCACAGCTTGTGCCTGTCCTTCTCTGTACCCACAGCTTGTGCCTGTCCTGCTCTGCACCCACAGCTTGTGCCTGTCCAGCTTTGCACCCACAGCTTGTGCCTGTCCTACTCTGCACCTACAGCTTGTGCCTGTCCTGCTCTGCACCTACAGCTTGTGCCTGTCCTGCTCTGCACCTACAGCTTGTGCCTGTCCTACTCTGCAACCACAGCTTGTGCCTGTCCTACTCTGCACCTACAGCTTGTGCCTGTCCTGCTCTGCACCTACAGCTTGTGCCTGTCCTGCTCTGCACCTACAGCTTGTGCTTGTCCTACTCTGTACCCACAGCTTGTGCCTGTCCTTCTCTGTACCCACAGCTTGTGCCTGTCCTGCTCTGCACCCACAGCTTGTGCCTGTCCAGCTTTGCACCCACAGCTTGTGCCTGTCCTACTCTGCACCTACAGCTTGTGCCTGTCCTGCTCTGCACCTACAGCTTGTGCCTGTACTGCTCTGCACCCACAGCTTGTGCCTGTCCAGCTCTGCACCCACAGCTTGTGCCTGTCCTACTCTGCACCTACAGCTTGTGCCTGTCCTGCTCTGCACCCACAGCTTGTGTCTTTCCTGCTCTGCACCCACAGGTTGTGCCTGTCTTGCTCTGCACCCACAGCTTGTGCCCTCCTGCTCTGCACCCACAGCTTGCTCTGTTCTGCTCTGCACCCACAGCTTGTGCCTGTCCTGCTCTGCACCCACAGCTTGTGCCTGTCCTGCTCTGCACCTACAGCTTGTGCCTGTCCTGCTCTGCACCCACAACTTGTGCCTGTCCTTCTCTGCACCCACAGCTTGTGCTTGTCCTTCTCTGCACCCACAGCTTGTGCCTGTCCTACTCTGCACCCACAGCTTGTGCCTGTCCTTCTCTGCACCCACAACTTGTGCCTGTCCTTCTCTGCACCCACAGCTTGTGCCTGTCCTTCTCTGCACCCACAGCTTGTGCCTGTCCTACTCTGCACCCACAGCTTGCTCTGTTCTGCTATGCACCCACAGCTTGTGCTGTCCTGCTCTGCACCCACTCAGAACATGATTATTTTTAAAAACACATGTACAAATTATTCTCAGGCTAATCATTGCTCTGAATACATCATTCAATCAATGATTTATTTAGTGTTTAATGTCCCTTTAAATTCTATCAATTAGGGCTGCTTATTAGCACATTATGGCAATGAAGAAGAAACCAGTTGTGTAAATTACGTATTTCTATAGACAGGAATTAAAATTCTCCCAGCTGTTGAGGCTTCTAAATTCTCTCCCCTCTTAAGCTGTCACACCCCCCTCCTGTATGATTGGCGCACGAAATTGTAGCCCATTTAGACTGCAGTAAATTATGCCAGAGATGATGTCTACTCTTGGGGTCCATCAGTAAATATGATACCAGGATGGTACAGGATTGACGGCTCTTCTGCCACCTCCCCCCTCCCTCCTCAAGCCTTAGTGTTGTGTCACCATTCAGGCATTCCAGCTGCTGGTCTGAAAAAAGCAGCAAGACGTGTGCTGGGTAAAGGTTAATAACCTAGAGCCTGGCAAGATAAAGAGCTTCCTTCATATGACCATGAATGGGGCACCAGTGCTGTGTAGGACTCCCCCGGCTATTCCAGCTCCTGTTGTCCCATAATGTCTCTGACTTTGTGTCCATTATTGTCTGGTTTGTTCCCAGTGCTGGCTGTGAAGCCAGGAAAACAGCATCTTTGTCTGGTTGTGTAGACAGCAGATTTTAGAATAAAGTCACTTAAGTCTGTCGCTGACAATAAGCAGTGCATAGACCAGAATAGGGCATAGACAGGGGCGGCCATTATATGCCCATAGCTAAGGTTTCTTCCAGAGGGGCACAAGGCATGTCAGAGCATGGCAGGTCATTAGGCTGTTCATGGATATTCACTCTTAGATGAGTTGTATTTCATAAAGCTGATTTGGTGATGCCAATGTGATTGTTCTCAAGTTATAGGTGAATGGTCAATAAAATCATCCTTTACAGTCTCCAGATTCACTGCTATTATTTTACACATATCAAAAATATCTGTTCAAGATGATATTGCTTCCATATCTGCCTTCTTATTTAAGGAACACGTTCCCACCAAGATCACGTGGACCTTTCTGAATGTTAGTAAAGAAGCAATGGACACTTTTTTTTATAATAAATGATGTCTTGCTATAGAAAAGCATATCAGCCTATTCTAAACATTATTAAAACAAAGTAGCATCTTATTTGCTGCAATTGTTTTTCAATAGTCAAACTCTACCCAGCATTTGCCTTATTTGGAAGAGCTAATCTGGGCTTAAAGGGTTACTAAACCCAATTTTCTATTATGATTCATATAGAACATGCAAGTTTAAGCAACTATCTAATTTACTGTTACTATCACTTTTTCTTCGTTCTCTTTATTTAAAATGCAGGAATTTAAATCTTAGGAGTCGGACCATTTTAGGTTCAGCACCCTGGATAGCGCTTATTGGTGGCTACATTTATCAAACCAATAAGCAAGTGTAACCCAGGTTCTCAACCAAAAATGGGCCGTCTCTTAAGCTTTACATTCCTGTTTTTTAAATAAAGATAGCAAGAAAATGAAGAAAAATTGCTAATAAAAGTAAATTAGAAAGTTGCTTATAATTGCTTCTCTATCTGAATCATGAAAGAAAAAAAATGGGTTTAGTGTCCCTTTAAAGGGACATTCCGGTCAAAATTGAAATGCACATATAATCACATCTTTGAATAGAACCATGAGCAAAAATGCTTCTAGTAAAAGTTATCACTTTTTTAGTGTTAACATTTAACTCTGCACATGCATGTGAAGCACAGCTGGATATTCTCAGTGCACAAGCATTTTAATACTGCAGCCGCACAGAACATCAGTGGGGCTTGTATCATGTCAACAATTAACATGTTGAGTAATTTTCCAAATGGCACAAGCACCTTAGACTCTTTGAACAAATGCTGTGTTTAAAATGCTGGTGCACGTTGCATACTTAAATACACTTTTGAAACAGCTATTGTTTGTATTACAAACATTTTTGCTAATGGATTCCAATGTTGGCTGGAATGTCCCTTTAAATCTGCAGACAAGTTTAGTCACAGTCATTATTTTAGTATAAACTACATTGTTTTGCAGTTGTTATATGTTAAAACCAATTAGGGACATATATGTAGCAGGGTTGGCCTTGATAAGTCAGCAGGGTGCTTGGCATAAGAATTAGAGCAACCACCATTTTCAGAGTTAATATACATTAAAAAGTGGGCAAAATAAATTATTATAGTATATTGCAAAGTTGTTTTACTGAGCATGATTAAACAATAAAAATATCAAGGTGTTTACAGACCCTTTAAAGGGACACAAAACCCCAAAACTTTCTTTCATAATTCAGATAGAGAATAGAATTTTAAACAACTTTCCAATTTACTTCTATTATCTAATTTGCTGTGTTCTCTTTTTAATCTTTGTTGAAAAACATAACTAGGTATTGTATTAGTAGCTAGCTCTAAAAAGTGCATGTCTGCTCCTGAGCCTATCCAGATATGCTTTTTAACAAAGGATACCAATCGAACAAAGGAAATTATACAATATAAGTAAATTGGAAAGCTATTTAAAATTGCATGCTCTAAATTTAATTCCTGTCTCTTTAAAGGAACATTGTATTCAATATTTTTCTGTTGTGTAGCAGTTAAACAAATGAAAAAAAAAGTTGTTTTTTTCCTGGCTGATAGGTACAACGTCTAGAAAAAAATGCAACCTCCTCTCCAAAAAAATATATATATATAATAATAATAATAATAATAATAATAATAATAATAATAAAAAACATCCATAATGACAAAGTCTCTTTTGGCTAGAACAATAACATCTAAGTATGATGACCTTTTAAAAGACATAAAATCACGCCTAACGGAAAAGCAATGTGTTGTTCTCTCTCACTGCATAATGTTCTTTTTATAAGCAGAATTACATATATATATATATATATATAATTATTATTATTATTTTTTTTTTTTTAATAAAATGCATATTTTAGTGCAAATTTGTTTAATATTTAATTTAATTAGATTAAATTAAGATTTAAAGGGGCGTTGGAAAGAAAAATTGACACAAGATTATGTGTTAAAAATATTTTGCAGTTTAATTTCTGCAAGAACATTGTTGTCTTAACGTCTCTTTAAATCTTAGTAACTCTTTAACATTGACAACCAACCCAAAATTGTATGGAATTTATCCTCTAGAATCAGATAATTAACAAGCAGTTGTGACCCCTGATTCCCTCCAGTTGAACATTTCCAAGGCTGTGTGTCGCTCCTCGCCCCTCGGGCCCATCAGTATCAATATATTTAGCAGTAAAATGATTGGGAGTTTCCCATTGCTGTCATGCAGCTATTAGAGGAAATATGGTTTCACATGTACAAGAAAAACAAACACACATTGTAAGATCTGCGGGGAGGTCTGTGCCTGGCGAGGAGCACTGTGAAAATATCTGCTAAGCCTGGGAAACTTGTAGACCAGTGCTATATATATGTAGGAAACCCATAGCTCCACTGCAAGGATGTTTGGTTTTGTAACAGCAATCAGGTTCCCAGCTGATCTGACACAAAAACAGTGATCAACCATTGGGTGAGTGGGGGAAATAGGTAGGTTTGTTTGTAATCAGACCCTATAACCTACAGCTGCATTCAGAAAGAGAAGCACTCTACCAGGAATTAACAACAGCTTAGCTTGCTCTATGGCGAGTTACCACCTAGGAGCAGCCTCTTTTAGCCCAATTGTGCTTTTCACAGAGGAGAACTTTCCTATCAGTCTGATCCCGCCTAGTAAGGTCAGTCCAGCCCCGAAATACCAGGCAATCCTTCTCAAGACAAGGGACATTGCACCCCCAGACAATCGTTTTGGCCTTCTGTGGTCGTCATCAGTGAGGTTCAGCCATATTCCTCTAAACACATTGGTCAAGGAGTCCACGTCTGGTTTCCCCATCACCCTTAGGGAGACTTCCCCAGGGTCATATTACAGAAACATACAGAACGAACAACCGTAGCTTATTTTATGGCGAGTTACCACCTAAGAGTAGCTTCTTTTAGCCCAATTGTGCTTGTCACAGAGGAGAACTTTCCTATCAGTCTGTTCCCACCTAGAAAGGTCAGTCCAGCCCGAAATACCAGGCAATCCTCTAAATAAGGAACATGCCAACTCTAGACAATCATTCTGTCCTGTAACCTACAAACCCTGTTATTAACATGTCCCTTTAACACTTCAGGTAAGATATACCGCATTAGACCCCATTGGACATATACCCACATCATGTTTCATATCAGGCCCCAATAGTTAAGTGTCCATTGTCCAGTATTTTTACATATATTCTATTGAACAGACACAAAAAAATACTGGACTGCAAAATTCTAGTAATCACCTATAGCTTTCCCTGATTGGTTTTGCCAGAGAAGGAAACCTAGGTTACAACATGGCACCCATTGCTTTCTGGATACTAAACCTTTACACTTGTTTAAAAGAAATATAGACATTGATTACATTTATAAAGGATTGTGATGGACCCCATAATAAAAAACAACAACAAATACATCTGATGTATTACTCTCAGGCTAATCTTTGCATTGAATTTATCACTCTATCTAGAACTAATTTAGTGTTTCATGTCCCCTTAAATATAGTATACCTGGTAACCCTAGTGATAATCGCACATGCAAACTGTGCATGAGAATGGTCAGATTTAATGGCTGCCTTATAATAATTCCCCTACGTTACCCCTTCAATCTATCTGAATTGCCTTTTAAAGTGTTCTGTGTTGCTTTTAGCAGTATTTTCAAATTCAACGTCATCCTAATCTATTTGAAAACCACACAAAAACAAGGATTTCAAATTTCAAATGTATTCATAGCACCATATTCACCCCCTATACCTTACATGGGGACAAGTTGATGGCAGTATCCCAGCCAATCAGACAAAATTTTGACCTATTGATAGTTTTTTGCCAGTTTCTGTACTTAAATGACAGAGGTAATTTTTGAGTATTTGCTGTGCATTGGTTTCACAATAATAATCTGCTCCCTTGCTAAGTGCACCCATAAATATTACATACCATTTTTAACAAACATGGATTTCTGATACCCTATATGGGTACATAAAATTAAAAAAAAATTACAAATTTTAGCACTTTTCTTTCTAATCATTTCCACAAAACTAGTGTAGCTAAAGAAAAATACTTCAACCCCTTAACCCCTTTTTTTTATAGAGTCGTCTCACCACCTGCGGATAGACCACACTATTTCAGGAGGCCTGCAGGATGGCTGTAGGTCCTAATATTGCGTTATTATTGCTTGCGGCGAGACTAGGATTGCCACCAGTCCCGGTATAGCCGGGGTAGCCCTGGAATTAGGATGTATGTCCCGTGTCCTGGGTCATCCTCTGAATGTCCCAGACTCCTCCTTCTCCATCTTCTTTTTATACACATAACAGACAGTATCCACTGTTTTAAAAAGTGTCCAGGAATCGGCTGTCCAAAAGGTGGCAACCCATGGCGAGACCGGATTTTTGGAATACCTCATATGTCTAGGTAATTTTATAGCAATTCACTTGAAAAACACTTTAATAAAATAACATTATAAAAAATACACTTTATTAAAATACATTTTTACTATTTTATGACATAGGTGCTGACAGGGAGAGAAGAGGAGGCGTCAAGACAATTAATTATACGAACAATAGCTTGTCATTTATGACTTGAGCATTATGATTGGTGGCTGCACATATATGTCCCAGTAGTGCATTGCTGCTCTGGAGCTAGGGTTGTCAGGTGTCCATTATTCAACCAGCTGTCCAGTAAATTATTCACAAAAATACTAGACACTTCACTGTCTATATTTTTTTAATGTTCATGGGTGTTAATTAAATGTAAAATGCCTCATATGCCCCAATCAGGGTCGGCTCCAAGGGGGGGCATTGACCCCTCAAAAAATATTGATATGATCATAAGCTTAAAAAATAATAAATCAAATAATGAATTGTTATGTAATGCTGCATGCTGGGGGCGGAGTTAGCTGCCGAACTGTGAGGTTGCATCACGCATCTGCAAGGAGCTCCGTGTCTTAACCTTTTATTTGGACTTGGAAGTTAGAGACTTTTTGGACTTGTCTTTAACCATATTAATTTTACCTAACTATAGTGAGTTACTCACTTTCTTAAACAATAGACCAAGATAAGAATATGATTGTATCATATAAATATAAGTCTATAAATGGCTACCGGCTTCTATCGACACCTCAAAAGTGTACTGTGATCTTAGGCCGACCTAAGATCACAGTGCACTTTTGAGGCGACGATAGAAGCTTGTCGATAGAAGCTTCTAATAAGCTTCTAAGAAATCTCACCAGTACTATGAAGCTCCTGTCGTAATTGTATATGGGCAGTTTGTTACCTTGGGAACAGTATGCCTCACAAAGGGGTGTTCTCTTTATTTAAAAGGACACTAAGGTCAACATTAAAGTTTCTTAATTCAGATAGAGCATGACATTTATTAAAAACTTTCCAATATACCTCCATTATCATAATATGCACATTCTTTTTATACACACACTTTCTGAGGCTCCAGCTCCTACTGAGCAAAAGGGCACAGTATATGCATGTTGTGATTGGTTGATGGCTGTCACATGATACAGGGGGAGGGAAAATTGAATAAACTTTGAAATTTGACTGAAAATATTCTACTGCTCATGTAAATTTTAAAGTGCTATTGCATTGTATTTTTATTGTGCATTTGTCAGTTTTTAAATTCTACTGTAATTTAGTGATCCAAAGGTGATGCATACGTTACAATAGGCGTTGCAAAAAATGTAATTTAAAAATCATAAGAATTAAAAAGTGAAATAAAAATACTCAGCAAAAAAGATGGGAACAACCTTTTCCAATAGTTATTGAGGACTGGAAAGTTAGGACATTAGAGCTGTTGGATTTTAAAGAATACGGTTACCTGAAACGCAATGAATTACCTTTGTTTCATTCCATCCATTTTTTCTGTGATGAAACAATTTCTCATTTTCTCATTGAGGGAGACGCTGCAGGTCTGTACCAGGGATATCCCTTTTTCACCCCTCTTGCTTAACTCGATGTCAGGGATATGCACTCAATAGACCCGCATATAGGGTAAAATTTATTAAACCCCCCAAAAAATGTTTCTAAAAAGTCGCGATTATTGACGTGGCAGTTAATGTGTGAACTCAAAATTGTCGGCAGTATTTTTTTAAACTCTAGAGACATTTTTTGGGCAAAATTATTTTTGCAATATCAAGCGAATGGATGATCTAGTTTTCTTGCGAAACATATCGGTTTCACTTTATTTATCAATCTTAGTCCATTAGCATAACTTTAGCCGCCGGAAATGGTTTTATCCTATTAGAATAAATTAATCTCGTGATTGTTTGTAAGAATGTTATTTTTATTTTGTCCTTTTTTTGGCACTCTTTTATCGAGAAAGGTTACCCGTTTATTGTGGCTTATCTTTGTTCTTTTGAGTAAATTTTTTTTCAATTGCACTTTTACATTTTTTTTATAAATCTGTATATACCTTTTTGTTATTTAATTCTTCTTCATGTTTTGCAATATATTTGCAAAATATTTTTTTTCCATTTTCACTCCAAACAGTATCGCTGTTTCTCTTTCACTTCCTCGCAACTTACAAATTCTCAAGATTAAAAACAGTGAATATTACATGCGCCACTTTTCATAAATATATGAGAACTGTGAAAATATATATATATATATATATATGGGCATATTAAAATGAGAAATGAGATTAATAAAAGAATTAGGCATTTCCAGACAACTTATTCTCATATATTTAAGACTTGTGAATGATCATAATAAGTCAATTTCTTTGCACATATGAAAAGTTGTGACTTTATTGGCGCATAATTTGGATTTAATTTGTAAAGTTCGCACCCTGCTAACTTCACTCACCCCAGCAAAGTTTCCATTTCCAGTGAGCACCATTGATCTTACAGCTCCAGCTCCTTTTTTTTTTTTAAAGAGAATTCCCTGAGGGCAGCCCTTGCGAATGTCGGTGGGGTTTTTGACATCTGACCTAGCAAAGTTTTGAGAATTGGGCCTATAGTTATATGCAAGCAATAATGACAAGCTTTAACACATTAGAGTATTCTCTTTTTGTAGTTTTATGTCCCTTTTAATACAACTTTAAATTAAAACGATAAGAAAATCCAAGTAGTGCGCACCTTTTGGACACACAGCTTCTCGCCAAATAAAGTGCTTAGAGGTCGTCTCGTAGTTAGATTCCAGTTCAATGGCAATTATTTTTGACAGGACCAGTAACTATCAACACCCTGACACAAACTTCCAAACAATCAAAATCTTTGAAATTATTTATACCAATAGCCAGAGATGAAGTACGTCATTTATTATGTTCTATGAGAGTTGTTGCAATAGTATCATAATCTTACTGCTCATTTTCTGCTAAAAATAATTCTAACAATTTGTTAATAATAATTCATTTTCAAAGCCATTCTAATTCCTTTGAATAGCAGCTGCGCAGACGTTTGAGGTTATCAATGTATTTTTTTTATTTATTTTTTTGCTCATGATTAGATAAACACAAAAACATTGACGTTTATGGTGTTTTTTGAAAGAAGTTATAACCAGCCATTGGCAAAGGTAAAAAGTTGTTACTTTACTATAGCGTATATAAGCTAATGCCACTGATAAAAAGCTGCGCAATTATGATCCGCTAAGAGGGACAGGTGGGATAGGGTTATATATTGCAAAACATTTATTTTACATACACAACACATATACATACACACAGTACACATACAACACATTGCTAAAACACACACAAAGTTTTTGTGTGTTCAGTAGTTGGAGACAAAAGGTTTAGGAGTGGCAGGTGGTGAATGCTGACTGAAGACTTTAGGATATTAAGTTTAAAGAACTAGTCTTGAATTTGTTTTAAACTGAAGAGAGAGGTTTTGAGAGAGGATTTAAAGCTTTGGAAACTTGGGGGAAAATTGACAAACTAAAGAAGAAAGTTCATCAGGGCAATTTTGAATTTCTGAAGTTGGTAGTAGAAGGTATTAATAAGAGGAATGAAAGTACCATTAAACACAAATTGTAAACTACATGATTTTGAACCTTCATATCTGAGAATAACGGTGCAATGAAAATTGCAGCTTTATTTTGTCATATTAGTATATTGTGTTATGTTTTTTTTACTGATTTCCCTGACCCCCAGAACAAAAGAATCCTTGCTAACTAATCACAAACTAATATTTGGATATAGCACAAACTCTGTTTGCACATGTGCAGTTGAGAGAGACTGGTGAAGCCTGCCCTTATCTCTTCCCCTAAGGTGGTTTAGCACTGATTCAACTTAGTTACTATGATTCTCCTATCATGATTGTTGATGCAAAACTGATAATCCACCTTTCTTTCCAAAGGCATGGAGAGTCTACAAATCCATTCAATGACAAGTGGGAATTCAAATCCTGGCCACCAGGTGGAGGCAAAGAACACCCCAGCTTTAAGTATCCTCCCACTTCTCACAATCCCCAGTCATTCTTTGCCTGTGTACATCATAGGTGGTGTGCGAAGATGGTGTCTGAAGATAATCAAGCTTTTAATCCTTTAATGGGTACTCTTCCCTGCAAGCAAGGATTGGGGTTATGCTGTGTCCATGTAATCCTCTTTAGTAAGAGTAATGGTGGCTTTTAGCAGTTGGAAGACAGTGAGGTGGTCCTTGCTTACCTTCCAACATTTGTGATACCCCGATATAGACAACCAGGGTTAGTTACTCTGTTTTTCTTTTTCTACAGGTCCCTGTCAGAGGTTGGCTGAGTCTGTCATACCTGTTGCTGTACCTGCCCTGCAGAGGATCCACAGGTAAGTGCTTTTGCCTTCTAGGTGAGAAGGATGCAGAATTTAGGATTAGGAATTTACCATTTAAATGGGTGGATCTTAATGGGACTTGTTATCCTTTTAATTGAGAGATGTATTATGGGCAGCAGAACAGGGCACTGCTCTGTTATAGGAGAGAGAAAGGGGAGCTCTTTATTTTTAGCACAAACATTGCCCTTATACTGGTAAATACTTCTAAGGTATAAGAGGCGTTTTTTTAACTTTTTTGTTTCTGACATTTGGCACAGTGGTTTTGTTTATGTTATTACCCTTAGTTGTCAGGGTACTTTTTTAACAGATGGGAATACAGCTGGACATTCTGGAAGTATTATTAGTTTGGCGGTTCTTTTCGCCCGCTTGTTTGCTCCAGGTCGCACTTTTCATATGAAGTTGTGATCATGTGACCGCTTAAGCTTCCTTCCACTGAGCGGTTAGTTACGACGTTGGCTGTTTTTGTTTGGAGCGAGTTAGTCAAGGCAATATATTCGGCATCTCCTAAAAGGGATGAGTCGTTTATCTTCCGTTTTTTCTCACGGTATTTGCAGCTTATAAGCTTCTGAGAGCTGCAGATTTAAGGAGCAGGACAGTTTATTTGCCGGTGTGGATTTGTTTCCTGGTAGCTGGTGGGGCGAGTCTCTCCAGCGGTGCTGGGGCATAGAGATGCCTGTACTTTATTTTATTTTTTTCTTAAATAATATTTATATAATATATAATATAATACTAGTTGTATATATATAATATTTATTTTTCTTATTTATATCCCATTTCTGTGTTGGACTATGGATACTGATCCCAATGTATCCCTGTTCTTTGACAAATCTCTTTACTGTGCTGATGCCCAGGTTATACCTCCTGTGCAATTTTGTTCCTCATGCCTAAATAAGGTGTTATTGTCTAAAAATAAAGATACCCTATCTGAGCCTTCTTTCTCTCTGGATAATGCTGTTCAGGTTTTGCCTCAGCTTTCTCCTAAAACACCCCAGTCTTTGACAGTTTCACATGCAGTGCCCTGCGGTTCCTCTCAGTCAGCCCCTGGAAATGCTTATTTACCAGAGGATTTTGCTGCACAATTAACTTCTGCAGTTTCTACGGCTTTGAGTGCCTTACCTACTTCTGGTAAGAGAAAGAGGAAATCTAAGAACATTTCTAAGAGTTCTGATTCCGCCAAGGCTGCTTCAGTCAATCTATCTCAGTTATCTAGCAAGGATCATTCCTAAGCTGCTTCTGAGGCTGATATTCCTGATTCTGAATCTGTGGTTGCTAGTATAATAGATTCTGAAGAGATTCATTTTAGATTTAAGCTTGAACACCTCTGTTTACTTTTGAAGGAGGTCTTAGCTACTTTGGATGACTCTGAAACAGTTACAGAGTCTCCTAAGAGGGCTAATAAGCTGAACAGAGTTTTTGATGTCAAAACTAAATCTGTGGAAATTTTTCCTGTTCCAGATCATATGTCTGACTTTATATCTCAGGAATGGGAGAAGACGGGTGTTTCCTTTTCCCCATCTCCTGTGTTTAAAAAGATGTTTCCTGTTGCTGACTCTGTGCGAGATCTCTGGCGCACTGTTCCTAAGGTAGAGGGCGCTATATCCACCTTAGCCAAGAGAACCACTATTCCTCTAGAGGATAGCTCCTCCTTCAGGGACCCTATGGATAAGAAACTGGAGGGTTATTTAAGGAAGATGTTTTTTATCAGGGTTTGCCATGGCAACCAGCTGCTAGTATTGCTACTGTTGCTGGTGCAGCCTCTTATTGGTGTGACTCCTTGTCTGATCTAATTGCGGAGGAAACTACCATAGAAGAGATCAAGGATAGGATCAAGGCTCTAAAGTTGGCTAATACTTTTATCTGTGATGCCATCATGCAAGTTGTTAGGCTGGGAGTCAAGATTTCTACCTTTGTGGTTTTGGTTTGCCGAGCTCTGTGGCTTAAATCTTGGTCTGCGAAAGTGACTTCCACGTCCAAACTTCTATCTCTACCTTTTAAGGGTAAGACTTTATTTGGTCCTGGTCTGGCTGAGATTATTTCCATGGTTAATGGTGGAAAGGGAGCCTTTCTGCCTCAGGACAAGAAAGGTAGACCAAAGGGTCGCCAGACTTCTAATTTTCGTTCCTTTCATAACTTCAAGGGACAGAAATCTCCCTCGTCTTCTAAACCTGAGCAAACCAAGACCTCATGGAGATCTAGCCAGCCTTTGGAATAAGGGTAAGCAATCCAAGAAGCCTTCCACTGATTCTAAATCAGCATGAAGGGGCCACCCCCGATCCAGTCCTGGATCAAATGGGGGGCAGGTTTTCCTTCTTTCAGCAGGCTTGGATTCACAATGTCCCAGATCCTTGGGCAGTGGAAATAGTCTCCAAAGGTTACAAGATAGGATTCAAATCTTGTCCCCCCAGGGGCAGATTTTTCCTGTCAAGATTATCTGGAAACCAGGTAAAGAGAAAGGCTTTCTTAAACTGTGTAAAGGATCTAGCAGTTCCTCTAGCAGAACAGGGTCAGGGATTTTATTCCAATCTTTTTGTGGTTCCCAAAAAAGAGGGAACTTTTCTACTCATTCTAGACCTCTCTCAGTGGATAGTTCTAGACACCCAGACAATAGACTCTCTGTCCTGGTGAATCTCCCAGGATCATTTGTCCCAGGGCACATGCTTCCTGAAACCATCTTGGGAGATTGTGACCACGGATGCCAGCCTGTCAGGCTGGGGAGCAGTTTGGGGTTCCATAAGAGCTCAGGGACTTTGGACTCAGGAGGAGTCTTCTCTCCCAATAAATATCTTAGCATTGAGAGCAATCTTCAATGCTCTGTCAGCTTGGTCTCAACTGAGTTTGGTCCAGATTATCAGATTCCAATCAGACAACATCACTTCGGTGGCACATATCAACCATCAGGGAGGAACTCAGAGCTCTTTAGCTATGAAGGAGGTGACTAGCATTCTTCAGTGGGCGGAGTTTCACAATTGTCACCTTTCTGTCATCCACATCCCAGGGGTGTTCAACTGGGAAGCAGATTTTTTGAGCAGGCAGACTTTTCATCCAGGGGAGTGGGCTCTTCATCTGGATATATTCTCTATGATAACTCTCAGGTGGGGAGTTCCAGAGTTGTATCTGATGGCATCTCGTCTAAATGCCAGGCTTCCAAAGTACGGGTCAAGATCAAGAGATCCGCAAGCAGCTCTGGTCGACGCTCTGGCAGTTCCCTGGGACTTCGGGCTCATGTACCTGTTTCCTCCGTTTGCCCTTCTTCCTCAGGTGATAGCTGGTATCAAACAGGAGCGGGCATCAGTGATTTTAATCGCCCCTGCCTGGCCTCCACAAAATCTGGTTCGCGGATCTGGTGAGGATGTCGTCCCTTCCCTCTTGGAAGTTGCCTCTGAGGAAGGACCTTCTCCTTCAGGGTCCCTTCCTCCATCCGAACTTATATTATCAGATTCCAATCAGACAACATCACTTCGGTGGCATATATCAACCATCAGGGAGGAACTCAGAGCTCTTTAGCTATAAAGGAGGTGACTCGCATTCTTCAGGGGGCAGAGTTTCACAATTGTCACCTCTCTGTCATCCCCATCCCAGGGGTGTTCAACTGGGAAGCAGATTTTTTGAGCAGGCAGACTTTTCATCCAGGGGAGTGGGCTCTTCATCCGGATGTATTCTCTGTGATAACTCTCAGGTGGGGAGTTACGGAGTTGGATCTGATGGCATCTCGTCTAAATGCCAAGCTTCCAAAGTACGGGTCAAGATCAAGAGATCCGCAAGCAGCTCTGGTCGACGCTCTGGCGGTTCCCTGGGACTTCGGCCTTGTCTACCGGTTTCCTCCGTTTGCCCTTCTTCTTCAGGTGATAGCTTGTATCAAACAGGAGTGGGCATCAGTGATTTTATTCGCTGCTGCCTGGCCTCGCAGAATCTGGTTCGTGGATCTGGTGAGGATGTCGTCCCTTCCCTCTTGGAAGTTGCCTCTGAGGAAGGATCTTCTCCTTCAGGGTCCCTTCCTCCATCCAAACTTAGATTCTCTGAAGCTGAGTGCATGGAGATTGAACGCTTAGGGGACGATTTATCAAGGGCTGAATGGCCCCTGATGTCCCTGTTTGGCTTGCCGGTAACAGCAGTTATGAAGCAGTGGACTTAAGACCGTTGCTTCTTAACTGGTCCGCCGCCTCTGAGGACTATCGGGTTGATTGACACCCCCTGCTACCGGCCAATTGGCCGAGAATCTGCAGGGGGCGGCATTGCACAAGCAGTTCACCAGAACTGCTTGTGCAATGTAAAATGCTGACAGTGTATGCTTTCAGCATTTAGCAATGTCTGGTAGACATGATACGGCCCCTTAGTCTTGTCCAGACAAGGGTTTTCAGTGAAGGTTATTGATACTATGATTCAGGCTCGTAAGCCAGTAACTTGCAAGATTTTCCATAAGGTATGGCATAAATACCTTTATTAGGTCGGATCTAGGGGTTTGTCTTGGAGTCAGGTGAGAATTCCCCGTATTGTGTCTTTTCTTCAGGAGGGCCTGGAAAAGGGCTTGTCAGTCAGTACTCTGAAGGGTCAGATCTCAGCCCTGTCGATTCTTTTGCAGAAGCGACTAGCAATCTTGCCAGATGTTAAATCCTTTGTTCAGGCTTTGGTCAGAATCATGCGTGTGTTTAAGACAATTGCTCCTCTATGGAGCCTTAATCTTTTTCTTAGGGTTCTGCAGCAGGCTCTGTTTGAGCCTATGCACTCTGTTGATATTAAATTGTTGTCTTGGAAAATTTTGTTTCTTCTTGCTATTTCCTCTGCTCGTAGAGTCTCAGAGCTTTCGGCTTTACAGTGTGACTGACCCTCCTTACCTTATATTTCATGGGGATAAGGCGGTCCTTCGTACTAAATTGGGATTCCTTCCTTAGGTGGTTTCAGAACGCAATATTAATCAAGAATCAATTGTCTTGCCTTCGTTCTGTCCTAATCCTTCTTCTTAGAAGGAACTTTTGTTGCACAACCTGGATGTTGTGTGTGCTTTGAAGTTCTATCTGCAGGCTACTAGGGATTTTCATCAATCTACTGCCCTTTTTGTTTTATTCTCTGGTAAACGGAAGGGCCAGAAGGCCACTTCTTCTACTCTTTCTATTTGGCTAAGAAGTATTATTCGGTTGGCTTATGATACAGCTGGACATTAGGCTCCTGAGAGAAATACGGCTCATTCCACTAGGGCTGTCTCTTCTTGCTGGGCCTTTAAAAATTATGCTTCTGTGGAATAGATTTGCAAGGCAGCCACTTGGTCCTTGTTGCATACTTTTTCCAAATTTTACAGATTCAGTGTTTTTGCCTCAGCTGAGGCTTCCTTTGGGAGGAAAGTTCTTCAAGCGATGGTGCCTTCGGTGTAGGTCCGCCTGTCTTGTTTCTCCCTCCCTTCCATTCTGTGTCCTCTAGCTTGGGTATTGGTTCCCACTAGTAATTGAATGGATACGTGGACTCTCCATGCCTTTGGAAAGAAAACAAAATTTATGCTTACCTTTCTTTCCTGGCATAGAGAGTCCACGACCCGTCCTTATTTTACGGCGGCCTTTGTCTTTTTTTCTAAATTTCAGGCACCTCTATACCCTTTGGGTCCTCTTCTCTTTCCATGATTCCTTGACTGAATGACTGGGGATTGTGGGAAATGGGAGGATACTTAACGCTTTGCTGGGGTGTTCTTTGTCTCCACCTGGTGGCCAGGAGTTGAATTCCCACTAGTAATTTAATGGGTTTGTGGACTCTCCTTCCTAGGAAAGAAAATAATTTATCAGGTAAGCATAAATTTTGTTTTTACAAACATGTGACTCCTGAGAATATTAAGACGGAGGGTGAAGTAAACAAAAGGTTACATAAATTACCTAAAAGTATTAACCCAAACCTCCCTGGATAAAGTCAAACAAACACATTTTTTAGATGTATTTTACATCAAAAAGCAGCAAAATAAATAATGAATGTACTGTATATTGCAATAATGTTTCATTTGCAATGATGAAACATTTTATACATTGTTGGAATGTCAAGTTTAATGGTCCTTTAAGAGAGTCTTAGGCCAGAGACAGAGTAAAGAAAACCACTATTGGGTTTATATGGTGTACAGTATTCTAGTATACAGTGTAGATAGGGGTTTGAGTTTTGAATGAAATTCTAGGGGAAATTGGAAGCCCATGTAAACACTGGCATAGAGGAGCAGAAGTGGAAGAACGTGATAGAGGTATTTAGCATAGATATTAGGCGATAATACAATAGTAGTTTAGCACAGTTTGCAGTTTTTAAGATGTAATATGGTAAGTGAGCGAACCAGAAATGTTATGTGATAAGTGAGACATGGGTAAATGTAGCACTCTTTAAATGGACATGAAACCCAAACATTTTCTTTCAGGATTTAGGTAGAACATACAATTTTAAACTACTTTCTAGTTTGCTACTATTATCAAATTTGCTTCATTCTCTTGGTATCATTTGTTGAAGGAACAGCAATGCACTACTGGGGGTCCACTTATCATTGTGCGGACGGACATGATCCGCTATAGCTAACCATAGCTAAGCATACGCTGTCGGCATTTATCATTGCACAAGCAGTTCTTGTGAACTGCTGGTGCAATACCGCCCCCTGCAGATTCGCGGCCAATCGGCTGCTAGCAGGGGGTGTCAATCAACCCGATCGTATTCGATCGGGTTGATTTCTGTCCGCCGCCTCACAGCAGGATGGACAGGTTATGGAGCAGCGGTCTGAAGGCTCGCCAGAAACACGGGGCATCAAGCTCTGTTCGGAGCTTGATAAATAGACCCCCTGGTTTGTAACTGAACACATGGGCAAGCCAATGGCAATCGGTATATATATATGCAGCCACCAATCAGCAGCTAGAACCTACGTTCTTTGCTGCTCCTGAGATTACCTAGATAAACCTTTCAGAAAAAGGATAACAAGAGAAGGAAGCAAATTAAATAATATATACATTCCCCTGTAGCTACCTGTATGCCAGTTATATGTTATCTTAGATCAGATTCATGCCCCTTCTTTATGATAAATATCTACACAAATGGCACCTCAAATCAGATGCAGGTTTCCTGCATCCTCTTATATGTCAGAATAAATGCATTGCTTCAGCAGCCTTCTAATGCGATATATACCCCTGCACCCCCTTTATGCCAGCTATATGCCCAAGTGAGGTCCATATCATATGCATGGTCCTTGCCTCCTCTACCACCAACTTTCCTGCTCTAGTGCGCTTCCTAATTTAAAAGTACCTCCTCCCTACTACAATTAATAGTGACTTCCTTATGGCAATTAAACCTAAGCTCCCAACCACTATTAACTTTGGCCTCCTTAACCAGATAAACTATGGCTCACTACAACTACTGATCCAAGTCCCCTATCTTAATTAGCTATGCACCAAATATTTTTAACACATTTCCTCCCAAGCATTCTAGCACTAAAGGGACCACCCCTTTATTACTACTCCCTCCAGGCTAACTCCTATCAGTTACGGTACCCCACTACATGATCTTCCTCTAGATTATTATGGTTAATTGAGTTGGGAAGAAGGTTATGGCTAGGGTTAATAGTTATAGGAAGTGCAGAAAGTTGGGACTTAACTGTGATGGGTAATCTGGTGTGTTTTGGATTACTGGGGCCTATGTGGTCTTGAGAATCAGAAGATCTCTCAGTATATTGAAATAACTCTGCTACCTATATATTACAGGCACCAGTTATTATTGTGACATGGATTAGAAGCTCCTTACTAAATTGGTTATTATAAATAGCCATAAGGAGCCACAATTATTTAACTACATAAAAATATTTATTTGTCACTTTGTCAGTAAAAAAGTTATCGGACTATGATAAGAACTTTATTATTACCCACCTTTATGCAGAGAACAATATGGTACCACCTTGTGCTTTACTTCCCCAGTCCATCCTATCATCTTCCCACCAGTTTGGACTTATTGGGCAAAAGAAGCAAATCTTTTAGGGGTCTTTCTAGGATGCAGGTGATTATCGTGGAATCAGTGACTAGACTTCTCTGATTTAATTAGGAGGGAATGAGACATCTCATTTAAAAGAGGGGGTTTCCTATTTTGTATTATATATCTTTTGTCCTTTTAATTTGCAGGTGATCAATAAAATAATGGTTCATTACTTTCCAAACTAGCCAAGAGGGAGCTGTTTGATAGGGGAACTCTTTTAGAACCTCTTTCTTCCTTCACTACAATACAGAGAGGTATGAAACCAATGAGGCGTTTGATACCCCTTTTACTGGTTAGATGACAATGTCAATTGTATTTATTGTAAAGTTGAATATTTCTAAAGACAGTCTAGAGCACACACACAAAATATCCCTCATATGAGTGGGATGATCACCCTTTTAAATGGGATGTCTCAAGTGTCTCAAGTGTCTCAAGGTAGCAGGATATTGCAGTAGGAATAGCAATCACCTGTTTGCTAGATTGCTTCTAAAGTTGTCTGGGATTTAAAAGGGATCCTAGCACACCCATACAAGCACTACAACGGGGCAAGTGATCCCTCTTTCAAATGAGAGTTTACATGTTCAGATGGGTGTCAGGTGATCACCAGATGGAACCATAAACTTACAAAGTAAAATTATGGGGTTGGATAACCCCTCTGTTGCTCCCCACAAGACATAGAAGGACAAGGAGTTACTTGTTTGAAAGCTGCCGTGCTCCTTTTTTCTAAAAAAACAAGTGATCACAAGTCCATTCAGCTGTTCTTCCATTCTTTCTTTCTCTCTCTCTCTCTCTCTCTCTCTCTCTCTCTATCTATCTCTCTCGCTCTCTTGTTCTATTTTCTATTGCTATTATTTCTGCACTTTCTTTTATCTATATCCAAATTTTAATTAAAAGAAATTAAATCCAATATGCAGCAGTGGGAAAACCCTAAAGCTAGCAAACCTGAGCACTAAGTATATTCTGGACATGGTGTTATAGCAGATGTTTTACCCCGAGGATGTCATAGGGCAGCTTTTTGCCTCATTAGAAACCAAGTGACATGTCCAGCAACACATTTTGGTCTCAGATTAATACAGGAGCTTTATTTTTCTTTCCGATTCATGTCGATAATCTCACAACAAAGCCCTGAGGGATTTCCAATCTGGAAGTGACTGAATGTAATGGATCATATTGTGGCTTTATTTTAATTTCCTTGTTTGTGTACGGTTTGTCATTGTTGCAGAATCCTTTTGGCACGCTCACAAATGTCTGTTTCGCATCAGGATGAGACAGTTATTAGACATTTCCTGCCATCAGATAGACATGTGGAAATCTCAACACTCAGTCATCAAAAATATGTCCATTATTAGAATCACACAGATAGCTAAAGATAGGGACATGTTTGGAGTATTTGTTAAAGGGGCATGAAACCCACAATTTTTTCTTTAATGATTCAAATAGATTGTACAATTTTAAACAACTTTCAAATTACTTATATTCACTTGGTATCCTTTATTGAAGGAGCAGCAATGCGCTACTAAGAGCTAGCTGAACACATCTGTAAGCCAATAATAAGTGGCATATATGTACATCTACCAATAAGCAGCTAGCTCCCAGCTCCTAAGCCTACCTAGATATGCTTTTCAACAAACAATACCAAGAGAACTAAGCAAATTTGGTAACAGAAGTAAATTGGAAATTTGTTTAAAATGGTATATTCTATCTGATTCACTAAATAATGTTTCTTGGGTTTCGTGTCCCTTTAATAAAATTGTTAATAAATGTTGGTTGCATGTGTTTGATCTAAACAAATGGTGAGTATTTGTCAATCATCTAACGTTCATCTCTGCAAAAAAAAAAAACTGTAATTCTATTACATTCTTGTCATGCTTTTCTCATCGCCTAGCAATAGTTTGTTTACCTTTTTTTCAACCACTGCGCCATTTTTTGGATTCTAGGTCTTCTTGTGTTTTTTTGCAGCATGCTGCATTCTCACGTTGTGACATGTTTTCCTGCCATCAGCGTTATTTAATGCGACACCTTCTGCAATTTTATACTGGGGTCTGGTTGTGATAGATTTCTGTTTGAATTAACAATTATGACTTCTGTTTTACCTATGTTTACTTCTCCTTTTGCTTGCTGACTTCTGCCTGACTTGCCTGGAAGTTACAGACTACTGCTTGTTCAGGTTTATCTGTGTGGCTGCTGACTCTGTCCTGTATGTGTACTGACCTTAGTACTGATCATTCTTCTGCCTGACCCTCTGCAACCCCTGACTCCTGTGTTATCAACTTTGCCTGTCCGTCTACTCTAGTAATCTTTTATTTTCAGACTTCTATGATCATGCCCTGGCCCTAATCCAGTTTGTTATGTCAGGGTGTAGTTTCACTACTCAGTCTCTGGTTCCCAACTAGTACTGAAATTGACATTGTTATAATTCTATTTTCAAATGTAACATTTGAATATTCATATATCAACATTTGAACTTAAAGAAGAACTATTGCAAGTACCTTTTGCCAAAATAGGATAATGTGTCCTACTGTCGGAGAATAGATTGATCCTTCACATACCCACTGGTACAAGCACAGTTCTGGTACAAGAACAGTTCTGTCATTATGAAGTTAGATCTACAATCGATGTAAATGATTTAAATAAATAGTACAGATAATGCAGGGTTGTTCATAAAAATATTTTTTACAAATATAACTAAATGCTTATTTATATACGGTGTATGTATATATATATATATATATATATATATATATATATATATATATAGTAATTGACATGCAAAATAGTAAATTATAAGTAATAATAATATTCCTATTTCTAACTATAAAAAACTGATGATTAAAATCAATGTTAAAATTAATGAATGGTTGGAGGTTAGAATTATTATTCATACATAAACTGTGATACCTTTAATTCTACATTTATACCTTCTGTATTTTAAATTCTCAACTCATATCCATTTTGCCTGCATTCGTCAACAATTTCTTACTATAACCACCCCCTGTCCAATCAGGACTAACCTTTTGGATGGCTTAAAGATTTGAGATTATCACCACTGCGCTCCCAAAAATGACTGGGGACAGTTTCTTATTTAAAATGATCAACATCTTTTACACAATAGTACTGTATATATTTTCCCTGATCCTTTCTCTTACTTGTCTTTTTCTTTCCCCCACATACTGTTTTCCACACTGACACATTACAAGGGAAAAAATAATAATTGTATTATTCAAAAGGTCCTGCTGTTGACCCTTTAGTTTCTTTTATTTACCTTCTGTTAGAGATAAAATAGTTTTTAAGTTCTCTCCCTGTGCGTATAAAATTTTACAGTTATTTTGTAACATAGTACCTATTCTGTCAGGGCCAGATTGGGGGGGGGGGGGGGGAAGCAGCCCTCGAAAAAAGACAAGCCCTATTTTCCATTAAGTCCATAGAATGAGCACACCTCATATTTCTCAAGAGGATTACTGGAATACTCTTTTCCCCAATACTGTTTTTATTCAGAATTAAAGTATATCAGTTTGTAATAAAGATACATGCCCGTATGTTATAGTATAGGCACCCTACAACCCAGTTTTATTCATAACTTCCTTTCACAGTATGAAGATGATTATCCATAATGTTATATGGAGAAGATAATAAAAACAGTGTGTCACTCTGTCTTAACTAGACGTTAGAAACCATTCAAAGGAGGGCTACTAAATAGTGCATGGCCTAGGAAATAACACTTACAAGGAAATACTTTGTGACCTTAACACTATTAGCTCAGAAGACAAAAAGAAAAGTGATACAGTTGCATTTCTTCACCAGCAGCACCACCCTATTGAATTACAGCTGGCCTGCCCCAGCTGCTGCAGCCCACCGGGGAAATTCCTGGTTAGGCCATTCCGGCCTTGATGCTAGTGCTTCCTTAGTATTTTCTCAAATAGATTTCAGACATAACAAAGTGGCACCTTATAGCATGATATTGTATGTGATAGATCCTAATCATAAAATATAAATCGCCAACTCATAGTTTGAAGACCACTATATAAATAATATAGTGAAAACAATGCAGGCTATAGCGTTCTCAGAAGCCAATTTGCTGATCAAATGCCGATTCTTTCCTCTCCTTGTTATGGTGAATGCTTACCCCAGTAGCAGAAGCAGCTGTCTAATAGTAAATAGATAAATAATAGAATACAAGTGGAGCACACAATTAGCACTATTGTGCATTAACATTGCACAAGCGCAATCAATAGCACTATTTTTGTGCCCATATTACAGGTCCAAAGTTGTGTCATTGCTTGAGCTAGCGATAGTCTAGGACAGGCTGATATCCGCAAGCTGGATAGCGAGAGGCACTAAACCCCTCACATAATAGAGTGCGCTAAACTGTATGTGCACAAGTAGTGGAGTTATTCATGTAGCTTTCTGCTATACTATTAATAATAATGGTTTACTTCAGGTTTTAGAAAAGTCTCGATTTTACTGCATTATTTTGAATAGCACTATGGTGCAACACAACTCGCCATCTGTAACACGAACACAATGAGCACGCTAATAGCACTCCCTGCGCTATCTATTAAAAGCTAAGGATTTGATAGCTAGTTTTTGACATAAGATGCTTTGGTAAACTTTTTTTAACTACCCACTTGTATACACATATCTATATGTATTGATATGCGTATATACACATATTAACACATAAATATATATGTATATAAACATATACAGAAGAGAAAACGATAATCCAGCCAGCACAAAGGTATGTAAAAACAAAGTTCCTTTATTTCATCTTGAATTAAAAACGCAAATTAGCAGCTCTCACAGGATGAGTTGTTTAACATGTTTCGGCCATCAGGCCTTAATCATAAACATAACTTGTAATAAAAGCCTTTAAAAATGTATACCTGTGGCTGTTTCCTAATTGGATAGCTATAGTCATGTGTCCTAATTGAGCGATATACACACCCCATTGACCCTATACAATCTCAATGTATGTTGATAGTGAGCAATAGTACTACTACGGTAAATATGCTAAAATATGCATGTTATATACAAATGAAACCCATATTGTAACCAGACGAAGCATAGCTTAGCATGACTCAGATTATAAGGGCTCGTTACTTATTATTAAACAATGTACATATACATCAATGATCTTGTTATGATATAAATAAATAATACATGATAAATAAATAATAAATAAATGATAATGATCAGGTGGCCCTGTATCCCTGTATACTTCTTACTGCATATATGCATAGCATTTAGTACAGATCTAACCCATACTATATAGCTATTAGCTCGATTATGTTTCTGTAGGCTTATCGCATATACATTAGTGGTGTGTATTCCAAACAGCTAATAGATAATAACTAATAGATAAAGTTGCCCTAACTCCCTATGTACAGAAAAATGGATTAGATTAATTTCCTTCTAAAGAGTACTTGTATACTACTCTGTGTGTGAAGTTAAACTCTACATATCTTAGATTTATCTACGATTATAAAGGCTAGTCACAAATACATAGGTAATCTTACTTCCATAGAATTAGTAAGACGGCCCTAGACCCCTGAATAAAGATAGTCGGTGTTACTCAAACAAATTAGTGTAGATTACCCACAAAAATATTTTTTTTCAATACTTTCTCCATCTAAAGAATTTTTTTTTTTCAATATAATTTTCGCCTACAGAATATTTATCCTGTGCGTATAATATATGTACAATGGTTATAAATGGGCAGTATAGTATAATATCTATATGTTAGTCACTGTACTAGTGATGTCACAACAGGACTGTAGTTTACTTAATCCCAAAAATTTATTACATCATATATGGAATTAAATTTGTTTGGGATACGGGTTGCCAGGGAGAAGATCCAAAACGCCTCTCTCTTTAATAGAATTTTATTCAGATCACCTCCCCTTTTTGATTTTTTTACTTTTTTCAATAATCATCCATTTAAATGTTTTGTTTGAGCTATCATGGTCAGTGATGAAATGTTTGGCTAGCTCCGAGTGAGCATCTGATCTACTGATATCTGAGAGGTGTTGACGGATCTTCTCCCTGGCCTCCCTTGTTTTACAGCCTACATACTTTTTCTCTGAACAGCTGCACCAGGCTAAGTATATGATATTCTTAGCTCTACAGTTTACACAGCATTCAATTTTGTATTGTTTACTAGAACTATTGGAAGAAAATGTATCACCCTTACGTATATGGCTACTGGGGATACAAGGTCCATATCCGCATTTGTACATCCCTTTTGATGTTAACCACAAGCTTTTGGGGTTTGTAGAGATATCACTTGGTGATAAAATATTACCCAAAGTTTTCTCTTTTCTATAGGAGAACCTACATCCCTTTTTGACTGTCTTTATTAGGCCTTTATCGGCCATTAGCATTGGTAGATTATTTCTAATTATTTTGCACACTTCCTCATAATCTGTAGAATACTGAGTAACAAAAGTAACCCCTTGGTGACCAGTGCTATCTTGCTGTTTATTAATTCCGGGTAAATATCTAGGTTTAGAGTTGTCAATTAGTAAATCATTCCTGTTAAGACTTTCTACTTGTTTTATCGCTGTCTTAATTGTATTTTTATTGTAGCCTCTATCCCTGAGTATCCTGGTCAATTCTGAGCTTTGTTCCTTGTAATCTTTGGGATTAGTACAATTCCTTTTGGCTCTAATATATTGCCCTTTTGCTATTAAATACACTTCGTGGATGGTTACTTTTACCGTGAAGTATAGTGTTTCCAGAAATTGGTTTACGGTAAATAGTTGTTTCTACTTTTTTATTTATTGTGTCAGCCGTAAGTATTAAGTCTAGATAATGTATTTTTTATTTGCTATTATCAAATTTTAGGTCCCAAGGATTCACATTCAGGGTCCGCACAAATTCCTCCAACTCACTAATAGTACCCTTCCAAACAAAAAGCAGATCATCGATAAATCTATGATAAGATTTAATTTTGTTGGCAAATTTGTTATCATCTCCAAAAATGTGAGTGGTCTCCCACCACCCCATCGTTAAATTAGCATATGCTGGGGCAAATTTTGCCCCCATGGCGGTCCCTCTAATTTTGAGATAATACAAACCATCAAATCTAAAATAGTTATGTGTTAGGAGGAACTGTGCGACCCTCAATATGAAGTTAGCAAAATCATTAGTGTATTTGGTGTCTCTCAGTAAAAAGTACTTTATAGCACCAAGTCCCATTTGGTGGGGAATTGATGAATATAAAGAGACAACATCCACTGTACATATATATTTACTGGGAACACACAGTTCCCATAAACCGCAATGTAATGGCACTTTTTAGTGACGTTTTTATTTTCTAACACCCCATGCCCATACGGGCATTTATCTTTATTACATACTGATATACTTTAATTCTGAATAAAAATAGTATTGGGGAAAAGAGTATTCCAGTAATCCCTTTGAGAAATACGAGGCGTGCTCATTCTACGGACTTAATGGAAAATAGAGCTTGTCTTTTTTCGGGGGCTGCTTTTTTCCCCCCAATCTGGCCCTGACAGAATAGGTACTATGTTACAAAATAACTGTAAAATTTTATACACACAGGGAGAGAACTTAAAAACTATTTTATCCCCAAAAGAATGTAAATAAAAGAAACTAAAAGGTCAACAGCAGGACCTTTTGAATAATATATATAAAGAGACAACATCCACTGTACATATATATTTACTGGGAACACACAGTTCCCATAAACCGCAATGTTATGGCACTTTTTAGTGACGTTTTTATTTTCTAACACCCCACTCCTTACAACTTTAACCCCAAAATTCTGTCTAGTACAGTTATTTTATTAAAAAATACAAATACTACAATTTTTATTTCTTAATAACATACACTAGACTGTATTTTGGGGCATTTGGGGCACATTTATAAAATTAGCTAGCGATCTGATCTCTGGTTAATTTTATAAGCGCTAATTTCTACTGTGATCTTGCGGTAGCAATAACCAGCTACTTGTCAGCTCATCTGAAAGTAACCACATCTGCAAATGCCTAGTACCTGGTGCCCAAATAAACAAGTCACCCATGTGCTTCCAAGCATTTTCTCCCCACTCATACCCAGTTACTACTTAAAGGGACACCAAACCCAATGTTTTTCTTTCATGATTTAGATAGAGGGGCCGATTTATTTTGCTGAGTATGCAGCGGTCGTAAGACCACTACTCCTTATCTCGAGGTGGCGAACAGCAATCATCCCGATCGGATGATTGACACCCCCCTGCTAGCATCCGATTGGCTGCGAATGTGCTTGGGGCGGTATGGCACAAGCATTTCAGGAGAAATGATTGTGCAATAATAAATGCCGACAGCGTATTCTGTCAGCATTTATCGATGTGCGGCGGACATGATCGACCCCAGAGTGTGCAATTTTAAACAACTTTCCAATTTACTTCTATTATCTAATTTGCTTCATTTTCCTGCTGAGTGAGCCAATAACATGAGGCATATATGTGCAGTCACCAATCAACAACTCCTGAGCCTAACTAGGTATCCTTTTCACCAAAGGATACCAAGAGAAGAAAACAAATTTGATAGAAGTAAATTTGAAACTTGTTTAAAATCACCTGCTCTCATTTGAACATTCAGACTGGAGCCTATGTGATTTCAAATGCCTGTAGGCACCTGCCCACTTTGTCTAATCACTATTGCAGCCTTGCCCAAGTGCCCTTATTCTTTAAACCAGACCTGGTCCTTAGAATGAAAATCATTACTGAAAATACAACCATGACACTGACTTCGTATGCATTATCCAGGCAGTAGTTGACCTAGAATCCTTGTGTTACATTTTGCGGTGACCTGAATATCTACACAAACCGCAGGCTGTTATGCTTTAACGCTTTGCAGATGAGTAATTAATTCAGTGTGTTAGCTTTGTCTTCTGAGGGTGAGAGTTTAGGAACAAACAAAATCTGGATTCCAAACCATTAATGGGGCTGTTTGTGCCAAGCTAAGGGCTTTGTTCCATTAGAGGTAAAAAGTCATTTCAGCTGTGTATAAACAAAGTCACAGTTTACACTGTGCTGCCAGCTTGCCATTAAAGGGTCATAAAAGTTCAATACGAAAATGTGCTGTCACAATTATGTGTTTAACTCCTACAATGGGATTAAACACAAACGGCTAGATTACGAGTTTTGTGGTAAGAGCTGCTCGGTACTAATTTAGCAAGTTATTGTCATCGCTCACCTCCCTACAGCGCTGCTATTACAGGTTTACAGAAACCCGGCGTTAGCAGGCAATATTGCAGCATAAAGCAAAATTGAGCTCCATACCGTACTCCAATACCAGCCCTGCGGTGAGCTGTGGTGAGCTGGTTTTACGTGCTCGTGCACAATTTCCCCGTAGACATCAATGGGGAGAGCCGGCTGAAAAAAGCCTAACACCTGCAATAAAGGAGCGTAAAGCTCCGTAACGCAGCCCCATTGATTCCTATGGGGAAACAAAAGTTATGTTTACACCTAACACCCTAACATAAACTCCAAGTCTAAACACCCCTAATCTGCTGCCCCAAACATCGCCGACACCTACATTACATTTATTAACTCCTAATCTGCCGCCCCGACACCACCGCCACCTACATACAGTTATTAACCCCTAATCTGCCGCCCCCAATGTCGCCACCACCTACATTACACTTATTAACCCCTAATCTGCCGCCCCCGACACCGCCACCTACATTATACTTATTAACCCCTAATCTGCCGAACCCCCACCCCCGCCACCTACATACAGTTATTAACCCCTAATCTGCCACCTACCTATACTTATTAACCCCTAATCTGTCGCCCCCGACATTGCCGCCACCTACATTATACTTATTAACCCCTAATCTGCCGCCACCGCCGCCACCTACATTATACTTATTAACCCCTAATCTGCCGCCACCGCCGCCACCACCTACATTATACTTATTAATCCCTAATTTGCCGCCCCCGACACTGCCGCCACCTACATACAGTTATTAACCCCTAATCTGCCGCCCCCAAAATCACCTTGACCTACCTACACTTATTGACGTCTAATATGCTGCCCCCGACATCATACTTATTAACCCCTAATCTGCCGCCCCTGACATCGCCGCCACCTACATACAGTTATTAACCCCTAATCTGCCGCCCCTGAGGGCTTCTTGCCGCTTGGATGAAGACTTCTCCCCGCTTCGTTGAGGATGGATGTCCGGTCTTCAAAAACTGTAAGTGGATCTTCGGGGGTTAGTGTTAGGTTTTTTTACGGGTTTATTGGGTGGGTTTTATTTTTAGATTAGGGTTTGGGCGGAAAAAGAGCTAAATGCCCCTTTAAGGGCAATGCCCATACAAATGCCCTTTTCAGGGCAATGGGGAGCTTAGGTTTTTTAGTTAGAATTTTATTTGGGGGGTTGGTTGTGTGGGTGGTGGGTTTTACTGTTGGGGGGTTGTTTGTATTTTTTTTTTTACAGGTAAAAGAGCTGATTACTTTAGGGCAATGTCCCGCAAAAGGCCCTTTTAAGGGCTATTGGCAGTTTAGTTTAGGCTAGGTTTTTTTTATTTTGGAGGGGCTTTTTTATTTTGATAGGGCTATTAGATTAGGTGTAATTAGTTTAAATATCTGATCATTTCTTTTTTATTTTGTGTAATTTAGTGAGGTTTTGTTGTAATTTAGTTAATTGTATTTAATTAATGTAATTGATTTAATTGTAGTGTAAGGTTAGGTGTTAGTGTAAGACAGGTTAGGTTTTATTTTACAGGTAAATTTGTGTTTATTTTAACTAGGTAGTTTGTAAATAGTTAATAACTATTTACTAACTAGTCTACCTAGTTAAAATAAATACAAACTTAGCTGTGAAATAAAAATAAAACCTAAGATAGATACAATGTAACTATTAGTTATATTGTAGCTAGCTTAGGTTTTATTTTACAGGTAAGTATTTAGTTTTAAATAGGAATTATTTAGGTATTAATAGTAGGTTTTATTTAGATTTATTTTAATTACCTTAAAGTTAGTGGGTGTGGGGGGCGGAGCAAGCCGGGCATCTGAGCGGTCGCATACTAAGAGAGCTCTGCTCAAATACTATTTTCAACCATTTACCAGACCGCTCAGTATCGCTCAAAATTGGACAAAATTAAGGCTGCTAATTTATAGATCCATGTAGAAGGGCTCAGCGATAAAGAGAACATTTTTCTATCACCCGCAGCTCACACATAATTCATACACCGAGCGGCCATATTGCAGGACACGTGGAACTCAGACCAAACTTTCAACCTAGAGAGTTTTATTGATTACTGTCCTACTACAATGGATCCCATAGCACTCTGGGAGCGTAACTTGCTGCACTCACTAGATTGTCACTATCACGACCTCAGGCAGCATTTTCAGATGCTTATGGCTACCCTGCAAGCGGAGCTGAACGAACCGGAGGTGGATTCCCTTATACCATCTAATGCCTATGGAGACTCTAGTACCCACTATGCTGCAACATCGGATGTACAGCGTGACTCCAGAGGCAACTCATTTTTAGAAATCACTGGGCCCTCTATCACCCCTGAGAACACCACTCTTTTGGATAAGGGGCTATCTCAGACTCTGCAAATAACGGCCCGAGATCAGAGTATGCTGTGCCTTGCTGCAAGGGAGCCAGCTGATCGCCTAGATTTTATAACTACAGTCCCACGCTATATTAAGGTAGGGACAAACTCTGTGTTTCTTAAAGGCAGAGCAATGGGTCCTACACAGCTGCTACTATCTGAGATCATCCTATCTACAACCTCTACCGGCCCTGTGGACTCTCCCACCAGCTCATCAAAAGACACAGCCTCATGTGAAGCCACCATGAGATCGATCGGGCGCATCTTTGAGGGTAGAGCTGGCTCCCTGCAGGCTTGGTGGCGGGACTTAGAGCAGTATGAGACCTACATCACGGCTGATACTCCTTTCTGCATAGCAATGCAATTCTATTTGTCATTCGATCACCTGGCCGTCAAGATGTCAGAAACCCAGGCTTCTACCCGCTCTGTCTCATTGCTCCCCCATGAACAGTTTCACATATATCTGCTCCTTGCTTACGCTGTAGATCCACAATACAGGAGAGGTATTGGATAAAGTTTTACAAACCTTGAACTTCTCTCTGTGTGACTGACATTCACTGTTATATGTGGCTCAGAGGGATTTTGGTTTGAGGGACTAATTCCCCCATCACATTGGCTGAATAATCCCAACTTTCCTGTTTAATGTTTTTTTTTTTCTCTTTTTTTTTTTTTTTCCCCATTATCTCACTTAGTGTACTATATGTTATAAGAGCTGTAACCATTGAAAATATGTGTTTATGTGGTTATGTAAGTCACTATTAATAGAGTTACTGCTGCAGACATAGAGGTGTGCTCTCAATAGAGGCTTTAGTGTTCAATTTTAATACCTGCTATGTTACTGACAGGCAATAGGGTCAGCACTCTCATATAGCCACTATATATAAGAGTAAATCCCACTACCTCTCTGGTATACAGTAGTAATTTAAGCCATCCAGCCTTACTCCTTTGAGATGGGTTGTTCCTCCATTCCAATGTAACCATTGGAAGCTTAAAGTGTTTAACATATGTAGCTTAAATATAGATAGCTATTTATAAGTCAGGAGGTTCATATATATAACCCTATTTTTGAGTCTTTTGTTTACAGAACATGGTTTCAACTAAATGGAATCACTGGGAAAGTTTTTGGACTGTAGGTAAATTTTACTGAGGAACTCTTATTTTAGCTAAACATAAGTAACTCGGCACAGCACATTAATACACCTTACAGCCTGTCCTCTTTAGCCTCCCCTGTCGCTGATAATACCCATACCCCCACATTATATATCATTTTGTACTACCCTAAACAATTCAGTTCACTTTCTTTAAAATCTAGAGTTTTGTTTTGTTTTTGTTATGATATTATCTACTTATTTGCCATCTTTGTTTAGGACTAATTTCTACTATTTTTAGCATGCCATGTTAGGTTATTGAGTTCTGATGCCATGTGTATCTTATAGAGTGCCTGTATTTCTAGATATCTCATACCACATTATGACATTTATATTTCTAGATAATTATACTCCCTATGCGGAAGTTATTAATGGGACAATTCACCTACTCCTGTTAGGCCCCTCTCCTTCCTTTCCCGCCGGTACTTATTGCCTGCGGGTCATACCCCTATTCCTTTTCCCCACATCGCCTATAGCTGGCATTTCCCTAGGAGAGGGGTTCATGCCGAAGTCCTCTG
This sequence comes from Bombina bombina, assembly GCF_027579735.1. Lineage (NCBI taxonomy): Eukaryota > Metazoa > Chordata > Amphibia > Anura > Bombinatoridae > Bombina > Bombina bombina. The sequence continues at coordinate 93,704,285 of NC_069510.1, forward strand.
CATTCCTTATATCTTAATAACTCCCTCACATATGACTTTGGCAGGAGCTACTCCTACTCATTTGTTACCTACTTCCTCTCCTGTATTCTACACTGTCTCACGTTTAAAGCTGATATGCTTTATTTAAAAAGTCTTCAGGAATAGAAATAGAATCTCTCTTTTAAGATAAAATATCCGCTTCAGTTTAGTCCAAGGTAGGGCAACCTCCATTGGACGCAATGTACCTAAGGTTATGGTTATTGCATGTATTTAATGTTGCTCTATATACTGAGAGCAGGTTTATTTTCTTCTATCCTATATACTTAAGACGTTACTGACTCCTGTTACCTGCTACGGTTAAGTAACAGAACTCTCAATTGCACACCCTACTCATGCTTACGGTAATCTTGAGTACAGTATTATATTTACCTGTTATGTTTGCTTTTATGGTAAAAGGGTATCTTTCATCTATGTGTTATTTAGCTGGTTATATAAGCTACTGATGGAATAATTGCTACATGTTGGTTACTATGATTATTTATTAACTTGCTTGGTCCTCTCATGCTTCACACTGTTTCTCTTTAAAACCTTAGTTTAAGTTATAAAGGCGTAACGCCACATTTAGACAACTACCTTGCAATATATATATAGACCTGATCTTGCTACAGAAACTCACTCCCTTCTCAACATATGAGAATTATCGCTTCCAATACCAAATGTCATGGGCACTAGGGTAGATATACAGTTCTAGAGGTCTGACATCTTGTTAACCACACTATTATGTTTTGTGAGATATGCCCCATCTATTTATATTATGGATTTTTCACAGATACCAAGTCACCAATTGCCGCCAAGCTTATGGCTCATATTTAACTTCCATATGGGAGTCTTGCAACTTACTTGATCCTTAAAACCCCTCACTATGTACGCCACCACAGGTAGTTTGAGAAGGATATCTTTACAAACAGTTTGTTTAGGTGCCCTACCCACTTTGAATAGCTCACAGTGCCTTATGCTTCGGCTCTTCTTTCTCATTAAACTGTATAATTATCCCCATGTACTTCCCCAGTAGTCACCTAAATAGCACATTACTACTTATAGAGCCCATACCTGAAACTATATAATATCCCCTCTAATAGCCCCATTCACATTATTAATTTGGCATTCTTGATAGCTCCGCCCCTCATTCCCCTCCTTATTTAATAAGAGCGGCTCTTGCCTGCTGAACTCCCTCTCCCCCTTTTTTTGACCAACTTGGTCTGAGAGCGACCAAACAATTACTATCCCACGCTTGCCTCAATTTTAGAATAAATAAACCTATAAATTCTCTTCACCGTAAGACGTGGGTCACATCTCTTATATATAAAACATAAAACTGAGGTTCCCCTATTTTGTCCACAAACATATTTTCCTTTACTGACATCCCTGTTTTGCATGGCTACCTATAGCAGTCACATATGCCTCTTATCCGTTGCAAACATCTCCCTTCTCATAGGGGAGTAATGAATACGGGACATAGATGTTTCCTCCATGATTATTGTACTTGTTCTCCTCCAAAGGCACACAGAATTTACTCCAGGATCTATTGCTTTTTTGGTTTATGACTATGCTTATTTAATAATGATGTATCTTTCAGAATTTTGTTATATTTGTTATCGGATGAATATGTTATGTAACTTTCCTTACAACCTCAATAAAAAAAAAAAAAAAAAAAAAAAAAAAGTTAGTGGGTGTTAGGGTTAGACTTAGGGTTAGGGGTTAATAAGTGTAATGTAGGTGGCGGCGAGGTCGGGGGCAGCAGATTAGGGGTTAATAAGTATAATGTAGGTGTCGGCGGTGTTGGGGGCGGCAGATTAGGGGTTAATAATATTTAACTAGTGTTTGCAATGTGGGAGTGCGGCAGTTTAGGGGTTAATATGTTTATTATAGTGGTGGCGATGTCCGGAGCGGCAGATTAGGGGTTAATAATTTTATTTTAGTGTTTGTGATGCGGGAGGGCCTCAGTTTAGGGGTTAATAGGTAGTTTATGGATGTTAGTGTACTTTTTAGCACTTTAGTTATGAGTTTTATGTTACGGCGTTGTAACATAAAACTCATAACTACTGACTTTCAGTTTACGGTATGGATCTTGACGGTATTGGCTGTACCGCTCACTTTTTGGCCTCCCAGGTAGACTCGTAATACCAGCGCAAAGGAAGTCCCATTGACAAAGCACTTTAGGAAAGCTGCAGTAGTTACGTCGCGTTACGGCCAAAAAAGTGTGCGGTGCAGCTAAACCTGCAAGACTCGTAATACCAGCGGTAGTGAAAAAGAGCCATAACGATGCTTTTTCACTCATACCGCAAAACTCGTAATCTAGCCGAAAGTTAAAGTCAGCTCAAGAGCAGCACCCTAGCTGAACACATCTGGTGAGCCATTAATAAGAGGTAAGATAAGAGAGAATGTGTAGCCACCAATCACCAGCTAATTCCAAGTAGTGCATTGCGGCTGCTGCTGAGGATATGTACATATGCTTTTCAACAAAATATACCAATAGAACAAAGTATGTTTGATTATATAATTGAGTTTAAAATGTCTTAAAATGACTTGCTCTATCTGAATCATGCAAATATAATTTTCTCTTTAATGTTTTTTTAATTTCTATAACTTTCTAACTGGACAAGCTCTCAGCTAATTAAAGGGACATAAGATTACAATTCTAATGTGTTGAGAATGTGGGTTCATACTGGCAATAATCTTCTAAAAAATATTTTGTTTATTCATGGTACCTTTTTTTAATACATATAATGTAGAGGGACTATGAGGTAGATGTACCATTGTGCGGACAGACATACGCTGTCGGCATTTATCATTGCACAAGCAGTTCTGGTGAAATACTTGTGCAATGCCGCCCCCTGCACATTCGCGTGCCAATCGGCTGCTAGCAGGGGGTGTCAATCAACCCGATCGTGATGGGTCTGATTGCTGTATTCCGCCTCAGAGTTGGCGTACAAGTTAAGGAGCAGTGGCTCGCACGAAAACAGAGGTATTGGGGCTGATACGGAGCTTCCTAAATCGGCCCCTATGTGTTTAATTATTGCACTGTTGCTTACAAACAACTAGGCATTGGTGGCTGTACATATATGCCTCTTGTCATTGGCTCACCAGATGAGCTCAGTTATCTTCCAGTATTGTAGCTCCTGAGCCTACTCTTCAACAAAGGATACACATAGAACAAAGCAAATCAGAAAATAGTTATTTAAAATTGAAGTCCACTAAGTTGCAGCTAAATTTTTAAATTGCTCTATGCGTTAAAAGGTAACGGGTAAAAAGAAACCAAAACATTTACAGTCTTATAGCTTACTAAGAATCATGGGTACTGCTATGTCGGTGTTAAATGTAGCAGTTAGTGTCAAATCTTTGTTCTGTGGTATAAAACAGTGTGTGTGTTACCGGCAGTCAAATCACTGACATGTCGGTGTTACTGGCAGTCAAATGACTGATGTGTGGGTGTTACTGGCAGTCAAATCACTGATGTGTGTGTGTTACTGGCAGTCAAATGACTGATGTGTGGGGTGTTACTGGCAGTCAAATGACTGATGTGTGGGGTGTTACTGGCAGTCAAATCACTGATGTGTGGGGTGTTACTGGCAGTCAAATCACTGATGTGTGGGTGTTACTGGCAGTCAAATGACTGATGTGTGGGTGTTATTGGCAGTCAAATGACTGATATGTGGGTGTTATTGGCAGTCAAATGACTGATGTGTGGGTGTTATTGGCAGTCAAATGACTGATGTGTGGGTGTTATTGGCAGTCAAATGACTGATGTGTGGGTGTTATTGGCAGTCAAATGACTGATGTGTGGGTGTTACTGGCAGTCAAATCACTGATGTGTGGGTGTTACTGGCAGTCAAATCACTGATGTGTGGGTGTTACTGGCAGTCAAATCACTGATGTGTGGGTGTTACTGGCAGCCAGACAGATTAAAAAAATAATAATTTGCGTGTCACTGGCAGCCAAGTGGTTAAAATCACTGCTTATTTGTGCTCAAGGTTGGGACTAAGAGTTTTATGGTAGCAGCATTGTATGACCCCCACCTATCGCCAGTCTACAGCTCATCCAGTAATTGTGGAAGACATCTGGCGACGCTGCATGTATCTCTTCCTTTCTCTGTCTCTTCATCATACTTTACCGTATCTTCTTCTCTCACTCTCTCTTTTTTCCGGTAATTTTCTCTCCCTGTTCTTTCTCTTTGAAACAGATCCATCTTAAACCACACTATAGATTGTTACTTTCAGACTTGCTACTTCTGTTGGCAGCTAATCAATCATTGCTTTTTCCTCTCTCAATAAAAAATGCATTAGATAAGGCAGTGAACAGACACTGTACGTCTCTTCCAAGCAATGTATAGAATGCAGAACTTCTGGATATATAGATGCTATTTTTTCTTTTATATCAATGTGCATTTAAAGGGACAGTGTAGTCGAAATTCAACTTTTATGATTCAGATAGCGCATGCAATTTTTAACAACTTTCCAATTTACTCATCAAATTTGCTTTGTTCTCTAGGTGTTCTTTGTTGAAACCTAAACCTAAGTAAGCTCATATGCTAATTTCTAAGCCCTTAAAGGCTGACGCTTATCTTAGTGCATTTTGACAGTTTTTTACAGCTAGACAGCGCTACTTCATGTGTGTCATATAGATAACATAACCGTGTTGGTTATGCAAAGCTGGGGAATGGGTAATAAATTGATTATTTATCTTTTTAAACAATAACAATTCTGGTAGTCTGTCCCTTTAAATGAATCCATTGTTCAATAATACTCACAGAATGATCTATATTGATTATAACTAAAATTGACCTGTAAAGGGACATTATGAAAAAATGATGATATAATTTGTTAGAGCATGTAATTTTTGCATTATAAGGCAGACACTACAAAGTGTGCAAAATATAAAATCCAAATATTTTATTGAAAAAAGTTTAAAACAGGTAATGCAGACATGGTATAGCGTCTAAGGAATATAATCTCTTACGCGTTTCACCCCCCCCGAGTGGCGCTTTCTCATAGACTGCTTCATTACAGTTACACTTCCTTTTTATAGGAAAACCATGTTTAACCCTTCAATAGCCATCAAAAACACATTGTCAAAAAAACAAAGAGCAACTGCTTAGACTTAGGCACTTATTTAGGAGCTAACTTGCTTTGGCACTCTATGGCGCGCTAATTGTTTTTCTTTTTTTGCTTGCTCGCTAACTGCGTTCAAAGTAAAAAATTACCGCAGCTGCATTAGCATGAGTATTACAAGTTAAAAGTAAAACATTAGCATACAATCGAAAGACAGGTTCACTTATTTCATAACTCGGTTATCTATGGGGTACACGAAAAAACAAAACAAAAAACTACTAGTTATCGTTGGCGCACTAACCTGACACTGGGTTAGATCAACTGCGCTAAACCTGAAGATGCGTTAGGAATACTTTACATTTCTATGTTATTTGCATAGAAGTAAATGTCCTTTTTATTTTGAAATATATATTTATATATATATATATATATATATATATATATATATATATATATATATATATATATATACTGTATATTTATATATATATATATATATTATTTTTTTAAATATATATATATATACCTATATATCTATATGAATATAACAGATATATATAAATATATATATTTAAAAAGGAAAATTTTTTTTTTCTTTGAGAACATAGAAATTTCAAGTATTTATAAATATACATTATATTTATATTATAGTATTTATTATATTATACTATTTTAAATAATATATTTATATATATATATGTGTGTATATATATATATATATATATATATATACAGTAGGAAAATGATTCAAAGCACTCTCTGGACTTTTGATAATAAAGGCAAATTTAATTGTGATAGTGACGTTTCGGGACCAAACCTGTCCCTTCTTCTGACAGTCAAACAATGCAAAAACCAAACTTAAATAGGCCATTCAGACCCTCCCCTGTATTGCTACCAATCACAGGTAAGCGTGTGCAAAAGTGAAGACCACACCAAAATAAGGTGTGGAAAAGTGGTTGTGTACAATGTGTAATTATAAAGGTGTCAAAACTTATATAAAACTGAAATCTCATATTAGTGTGATAATCATATATGTTTCTAAGTGAGCTTTGATCAAAATAGTTAAGTTATAAGAGCAATTACTGCAATTTTTCAAAATACATATCAAGGATTCACCCCTCCTTTAGAGTGCACCAAATGGATACTACCACTATTCAAAGGAACCACCCCTATTCATTGATAGGTTCTAGTCCATAGTCATAACATTACTACATAATATAACTATCGTGGTCATCTAGCCACTGAACACAGCTATTTTCTATTGTTATAACTTCACAGCACCCCATATATGTGGTATTATTAAACCACAACACAAAAACGATTATACAGACCCTGCGATCAACTAACCATTAGATGCTATTGATATCGTCGCATTTGCTGACACACCCCTCCTGCTCTCATAGGTTACGCCTAAACAGCACCTCTCAATTTTCATATGTGTAAAAAAATAAAATAAAATAAGCGTTAGCAACCAGATCCTTATAAGATTAAATGTCAGAGACTTTGGGTACACATCTGTCTTGAGGTGTTTGCCACTCGGATGTTCTGATTATAACAGTATATATCGTGCGATCAGACCGCAACTGAGATCTGTTGTCATCTGTAAACACACCCCTCCTACTCTCATAGGTTAAGTCTAGACAACACCTCTAAAATTCCCTATGTATTGGAAAATAAAATTAGCGTTAACACCAGGATCCTGCTCTCATAGGTTAAGTCTAACCATCACCTCTCAATTTCCATATATGTTAGAAAATAAGTTAACGTAAGCAACAAAGTCCTTATTTGATTAAATGTCAGAAATTCTTTGGTGCGCATCTGCCTTGAGGTGTTTCACACTTGCATACTATAATTACAACAATGTAAGCCGTGCGATCAGATCGCAACTGTAATCAGCTGTCATCTGGAAACACACCCCCTCCTGCCCTAATAGGTCAGGAGTAAACCGTGCCTCTCCACTTTCATACCTACACAAAAAGCAACAACATGTATACATAGTTTAGTTGTTGACACCTTAATAGTGCATCTCCCATAGGCTTATAGCAGAATAGGTAGTGTGATCAGATCACCGCTGAAGGTAACAGTCATCCTGAAATCTGTCCCTCATGTTGTTATTGATCACAAATAACAACCGCTTCTCGCCCCAAGCGTAAGCTAGAAAGTAAATAGGCAAAAAACAAACCTATCTAAATCAACCCCTAGGGAATTACTTAAACCAAAATGCTACGTGTTAACAGTATATATGCTAAGATCCCACTGTCCAATCACAACCATACTGGAAGTCTCAGACGTGACGTCCTATATCGCTAATACCCTTCAGTATACATTTCATCAAAGCAGTCAAAAACGTAAAGGCACAGAGCCCTTGTTAATAATCAGGTAGGTGATGCCTCAGCATCACAGTAATCACTATTTCAGTATAAAGTAATATCAAACACAATAAGCAACAATCAAAACAACACAAAAAAAAACACAAAAAGGCATAACACCTAAGAGCTAATATAATACAGAATGTAAACATACGAAAAGTAGTTACAACCTCTACGTCTGCTATATAGATCCATTATCGAATGTATGTTCCCAGCATCGAAATAATTAAAAAGCAAATTAAATACCAAAACATATACATGAATAACAAAACCTCTATGAAGGCTATGAACAGGAGGGGTCAAAACGATAAAATTTAGGTGTATAGGGCCAAAAAGTTACCTAAAGACAAAAAATCCCAATTGGGCACTCAAGGGGTGTGAATCTTACCAATAGAGTTGATCAGGCTCTAATGAAAATAAGTGAACATATAACGGTGTATTACAAAACTCTATGTGATGCATAGTGAAATGTGAAAATAGTTAAAATGACTATGGACTAGAACCTATCAATGAATAGGGGTGGTTCCTTTGAATAGTGGTAGTATCCATTTGGTGCACTCTAAAGGAGGGGTGAATCCTTGATATGTATTTTGAAAAATTGCAGTAATTGCTCTTATAACTTAACTATTTTGATCAAAGCTCACTTAGAAACATATATGATTATCACACTAATATGAGATTTCAGTTTTATATAAGTTTTGACACCTTTATAATTACACATTGTACACAACCACTTTTCCACACCTTATTTTGGTGTGGTCTTCACTTTTGCACACGCTTACCTGTGATTGGTAGCAATACAGGGGAGGGTCTGAATGGCCTATTTAAGTTTGGTTTTTGCATTGTTTGACTGTCAGAAGAAGGGACAGGTTTGGTCCCGAAACGTCACTATCACAATTAAATTTGCCTTTATTATCAAAAGTCCAGAGAGTGCTTTGAATCATTTTCCTACTATATACTCCTGAGAGCACCCTGGCAGTTGTGGAAAGTTGGTGAGAGTGCAGATACTGAACTTTTCTACATTATATATATATACACATATAAATGTTTTGTAAAATATATATCTATACCTTTGTATCTATATGAATATATACAGATATAGATATGTATTGTATATATAGATATATATATATATATATTGATATATATATATATATATATATATATACTGTATATATTTAAAAAAAATCTATCTGAAGAATTTAAAGTATTAAGCACATTAAAACTGAATAAAAATTATATTGCATATTTCAAGGTATTTGACTGAGAAGAGCTCAAAACCTGTAATATCAAGTTGCGCGATAATGTTAGCGCGGTCCGGTGGTTCTGCTTATCGTGGCCTGCGCAATCATTAGCTTGCCACTTGTAAGCTGGCCCTATGTGCTTAACTTCTATTGGGGGTTAAAAGTTCTACGGAGGAGCCACATTGAATTGAAGTAGATTGGCTGGATTTTATGACTGCTGGAGCTGATTGGCTAACTTGATGTCTCCTGTACTGGGCCTGAAGGTCTGTGAGACACATTAGAAATTTAATCCATTTACATGGGAATTTATAGTCTAAAAAGTAGTTGAAGCAAATGGTGGGGCGTAAATTATTGTGAGTGTTGGTTATAGGTCATGGCCCACTGGAGATGTTAAGTTTCTTGTTTGGAGAATCTGTATTCGATGAGCAATAAATGTATGACTAGGTGTTAAACATCTCTGATGAAATAGATTTTGATGGAGGATTCAAAGCTTTTATTGCAGGAGGAGTGTCTGAAAGACGGAGGATGACTTTAACAGGATAGATGTGGCCTGAGAGAAGTCCTGAAGGTGGAATCAGGAGTTGGCGGTGAGAGGGGCGGAGAGTCATAGGTTAGAAGCAGAGTAAAGGTAGTGGCTAGAAGAGTAAGGTGAGGTTTAAAAATATAGTAGGGTGTAGTGTTGGGGAAGGCTTTTGAGGTGAAGGTTACAATGCAAAAGCATTTAGAAGAGATTGAACTGGAGACTGTGGAGTCTGATGATAGAGAAACTAATTAGAAGGGTGTTGCAGTAGTCACAATATGATTTGTTAGTGGACCAGGAGTTTTGTGTAAGTAATAGACAAATGTTGCCAAAGTTCTAACAATGAAAGAAGCAGGATTTGGAGGGAAATTTGATATTGAATGTAAAGGAGACTGTAGGGTCAAGTAATACACTAAGGCAGTGTAGATGGGGTGAAGGTGTAATAGTGGCATAGTCAACAGTGGTGGAGATTTCAGGCACTGGACTGTTTATAGAAGGGGGAATCAGTAAAAGTTCACGTGGATGTATTGATTCAAAGTGCTTAGAGGCCATTCAGGAAGAGATTTTAGCATATGACAATCTATGGCACAATATAGAATGGAGAGAGCTGCAGAAGATATGTAGATTCGGGTCTCACCAGCATAGACTTGGTGTTGGAACCCAAATCAGCATATGAGTTTCTGAAGTAAAGAAGTGAAGATGAGCAGGGAGCCCAGAATTTGGCAGTGTTCTCCCTGGACCTTTTTAATGGACATAACACTCATTTTACTGACCATCAGGCAAAAATGTAAGCCAATATTAAACTAAACTTAGCTATATGTTTGTTGCACACATTTTTATTAAATCAATTTAAGTTAAATTATGCAATTAATGTGTGCTTTAGATAGTTTAAATAACATTTGTAAATAATAGCACATTTTATCATATGGCAAATTTTTACACTGCCCCCACCTGAAGACTTTATAAAAAAAAACTTTTGGCTGGCAATTTTCTGTGGAGTACATTGCTGAGCATTGGAGTAAACCGACAGATAGTGACGGAGATACCAGAGAACGAGATGCTGAAACAGGGGTTAGTTATATAGGATTTGATCCATAAAGGTCGGTGTCACACAGGCCAAGAAAGCCAAGAATTTTCCATGGATGGTGTGGTCAACAATATCAAAGCCAGCAAAGAGGCCAAGGAAAAGTAGCAATGAGAATTGTCTGTTGGCTTTGGCAGTGAGCAAGTAATTTACTTCAGTTAGGGGAGTACCGGTAGAGTATTGAGTTGAAAGCCAGATTGCAGAGCAGGTGTCAGCAACCTTGGCACTCCAGATGTTTTTGAACTATATTTCCCATGATGCTGAGACATTCTTTAGGCTGGCTGAGCATTATGGGAAATGTAGTTCCAAAACATCTGGGATGCCAAGATTGCCCTGTTGTAGATGGTCAAGCAAGGAATTGGAGGATAAAAAGTCTGTTAACAACTTTGTTTTAATCTAGGAAGTCTTGAATATCTTCTCACAGAGAGCAAAATGTCTGTTGCCATTACCACCAGAGAAGAATTCATCCATTCATTCAGTATCCAGCAGTAACAGGTCAGAGCAAATAGAAGCAGGAAAAACAGGCAGACTTGGGAAAGGCAACATGATGGTTAGAGTTTATGCACTGGGTCTAATGCAGACTAGCAGAATAGGCCAAAGGTCAGGCAAATAGTCAAAAATCCATAAGATCCAAAACAGAACCAGCCTAAAAACAGACACCATTGCTTTTCCAATGACACATTTTATGTACAAAAGCATTCAAAGACAAACAGCATCTTGTTGTGACAAACATCTGGGTTATGACACAAACCTGAAAATTGTGTTGCAAATGTGAATGTTGTAAAGACAATGACACAGTAAAACATTGCTAGAATCTTACTGAGAAATCCCTTAACTCTTTAAGGGGGTAGAAGTTAGTTGTCTGGCCTTGCCTCTAGTAGCAAAGCCTATGAGGTAATGGAATACATGGGCTAGATCACAATAGCAGAACAAATTGTAGCATAAGGGTAACTACATAATTTCAGCCTAGTCACTCCAGTGTGTGAGTCTTGAGCAACAGCTATACATGTCTATACATACAGATCACCTATGTAGCACAGTCCTGTTGCTTAATATAATACCATACCAAGCATCCCCTCATAATAATTCACTTTAACCTTGATATCCCCTCCATTGGAAATATCCCAAATCATTGTCCCGACAACTGCTATACACACTGCATTCATGAAACAACTTCAAATAGCCCTAACTAAATGTTTTTTCAATCCCCAACCACTATTAACCTTTACCCCAATCCTTGTCCTCCACTGTTAAAAAACTAAATTGGACCCTGACCTACCACTGCAAATAAGTCTAACATGTCTTCCCCCCGATGTCCCCCATTCCTATTTACTGTATCTACAACCTCAACCCACCACACATACCCTTAATGGCAAACCCAATATCCCCCAACCCTGCAAATGCCCTTAAAAGCTGACCATATCCCCTACTGCTAGGAATTTACAATGCTAGAATTCTTGTTCTTCAGATGGGTCAACCAATCAGGCTTATGGATGGGCAGGTTAGCTGTCAAAAATTGAGCGTGACCATTGCAAATTTTCTATAGAAGTATAGTAAACCCAGTGCTAAAGGTAGGAATAGGAAGGAGATAATCCCCTGTGCACATAAACCCGACAGGAGTACACTAATTCTTCATGCACGCTAACCCAAGATGAGATATCTTAAGATGTGTTATGTATTTATTAAATATAAAATATAGGTAAATATTAATAATAAATGTAAATAATTATTATAGATCTAATAACATATTCTAAATAATCCATGGTATATACCAGTATCTATAATCATAATTATTCAGAATTATATCAATATTATTTTTATAGTTTATATTTAATATTTACATAATGGGCCTTAAGATAACTAATACTTCATGTGCGCAAACACAACACCGCGCTAGACCTAAAGTGCAAAACCTGAAGCGCGTTGCACATATTTTACATTCCAATGTTCTTCATATAGAATTTTTTTTTAACTTTTATTTTATATATATATATATATATATATATATATATATATATATATGTAAACAACCCCAATTCCGAAAAGTTAGGACAATATGTAAATGTAAAAAAAAAAAAGTTTTAAAAAATTTAATTCACTCTCAACTATATTGAAAACACATTATTTAATGTGTTACTTTGTGACTTAAAAGTATTTTTGAAGATATACACTCATTTCAAATCTGATGACTTCAACACACTCCACAAAAGTTTAGACAGTCGACTGTTTACCACTGTGTAAAAGTTTAGCAAACAGAATTTCCTCCCATTCATCCATTATGCATGTCTTCAGCTACGCAACTATACGGGGCCTTCGTTGCCTTATATTGCTTATATGCCTAATGCGCCACACATTCTCTATTGGAGACAGGTCAGAACTGCAGAACTCGTCGGACCACAAAATACAATTCCACTGTGCTACTGTCCATCTCAGATGAGACCGAGCCAAGAGAAGTCGGCACTACTTCTGGACAGTGTTGTTATATGGCTTCTGCCTTGCACAGTAAAGCCTTAAAGGGACATTAAACAGTTTGAGATAGTAATATAAAATGATAAATCATATATGTTAGAAAACTCTGCAATATACTTTCATTATTTATTTTGTCCCCTTTTCCTGTAATTCCATTTTGAAATTGTGAGCTTTTCAGTTCCTCTTAGAAATGGAAGTGCAGAACACTGTTATATTCCCCACAGCCATTGGCTGCACACTCTAGTGACCTATTTATAACTGTCCCTAATTGGCCACAGCAGAGAAGGTAACCTAAGTAACAACATGGCAGCGCCCATTGTTTTAACCCCTTAACGACCGAGGACGTGCCAGGTACGTCCTCCAAAAAACATCAGTTAATGACCATGGACGTACCTGGCATGTCCTCTGTCAAATTGAGTGCTGGAACCAATTGCAATCGCTTCCAGCCGCTCTCAAGGTATTGCAGCGATGCCTCGATATTAAGGCATCGTGCAATACCCTTTAGGCAGTAACCGATGGAGGGAGGGATCAGGGGTTGGATGTGTCAGGTGGGAGGCTAATCTCTACACTAAAGCTAAAATTAAGTAGACAAGCTACCTAATTAACCCCTTCACTGCTGGGCATAATACATGTGTGGTGCGCTGCTGCATTTATCGGCCATCTAATCCCCAAAAAGCAATGCCAAAGCCATATATGCCTGCTAATTCTGAACAAAGGGGATCCCAGAGAAGCATTTACAACCATTTGTGCCATAATTGCACAAGCTGTTTGTAAATAATTTTAGTGAGAAACCTAAAGTTTGTGAAAAAGTTAACGATTTTTTTTATTTGATCGTGTTTGGCGGTGAAATGGTTGCATGAAATATACCAAAATGGGCCTAGATCAATACTTCGGGTTGTCTGCTAAAAAAAAATATATACATGTCAAGGGATATTCAGGGATTCCTGACAGATATCAGTGTTACGTAAACATTGGGTATTTCTAAAATCAGGGCAAAATTCAGAAACTATTTAGCATGGACATTTTTAGTGGTTGTAGATGCGTAAGAGATTTTGGCGGTCAAAGTTAGAAAAAGTGGGGGGGGGTTACATTTTTTCATCATATTTTATAAAAAAAAATTAAAGTAAATTATAAGATATGATGAAAATAATGGTATCTTTAGAAAGTCCATTTAATGGCGAGAAAAACGGTATATAATATGTGTGGGTACAGCAGAGGTGTAACTAGAGACCACAGGGCCTAGGTGCAAAAATCTAAGAAGGGTTCCCCCACCCTCCCCACAAAACAATTGAATTTAATACATCTCTTTTTTTTTTAATCATTTAACACAGAAAAAAAAATGTGAATCAGATTACATGTCTGCAAAGGAGGTACCCTGTGCTCACAGTCTGTAAGATGGTCTGACCCCCTATTACTGTATATAGTGACACTGTTTAACCCACCAGTACTGTATATAGTAAGTTAGTGAAACAGTCTGTAATCTGCCGGTGAGATGGTGGCTGGCCTGACCCTACCCACCCCAGTACTTTATATAGTGACCACAGTAGTCTGTAACATGGTCCAGCCCCCCCCCCCCCCCCGTACTGTATATAGTGGTACTGTATAGTGACACTGTTTACCCCCCCGCCCCCCCATGCTGTAGTAACAAGGTCTGTAATCTGCTGGTTCCACAAATATATACACACACACACACACACACATACATGCATAAATACACACAGTCACATACACACACACATTCATGCATAAAAACACACACAGTCACATACATACATACACACACACATATATGCATAAATACACACACAGTCACATACATACATACACACACACATATATGCATAAATACACACACAGTCACATACATACATACACACACATACATGCATAAATACGCACACAGTCACATACATACACACATACATGCATAAATACACACACAGTCACATACATACGTACACACATACATGCATAAATACACACTCAGTCACATACATACATACACACACACATATATGCATAAATACACACACACATGCATAAATACACACACAGTCACATACATACATACACACACATACATGCATAAATACACACACAGTCACATACATACACACATATATGCATAAATACACACACAGTCACATACACACACACATGCATAAATACACACACAGTCACATACACACACACATGCATAAATACACACACAGTCACATACACACACACATGCATAAATACACACACAGTCACATACACACACATACATACATGCATAATTACACACACAGTCACATACACACACATGCATAAATACGCACACAGTCACATACATACATACACACACATATATGCATAAATACACACACAGTCACATACATACATACACACATATACATGCATAAATACACACACAGTCACATACATACATACACACACATATATGCATAAATACACACACAGTCACATACATATATACACACACACATGCATAAACACACACACAGTCACATACACACACACACACACATATACATGCATAAATACACACACAGTCACATACACACACACACACACACATACATGCATAAATACACACACAGTCACATACACACACACATACATGCATAAATACACACACAGTCACATACATACATACACACACATATATGCATAAATACACACACAGTCACATACATACATACACACATATACATGCATAAATACACACACAGTCACATACATACATACACACACATATATGCATAAATACACACACAGTCACATACATACATACACACACACATGCATAAACACACACACAGTCACATACACACACACACACATATACATGCATAAATACACACACAGTCACATACACACACACACATACATGTATAAATACACACACAGTCACATACACACACACACACACACATACATGCATAAATACACACACAGTCACATACACACACACATACATGCATAAATACACACACAGTCACATACATACACACACACACACACATACATGCATAAATACACACACAGTCACATACATACACACACACACATGAACACCAATGGGTAAAACAGAAACACTAACCCCTGTAGTCAGAGACACTAGTGTAGCATCATGTCACACTCACAGGCAGCGGCAGGTCAATGTTTTTTATTGAAGAAAAAAAAAGTTGATTTTTTTTTCTGAAGTTGGCCTGGTCGCAATTGCAATCCTCTGCACCCCCGATAGTTCCGCCCCTGGAGTACAGTAAATGAATAAGAGGAAAATTACAGTTAAACACAAACACTGCAGAAATGTAAAAACAGTCCTGGTCCTTAACGGTAAGACAATTGAAAAATGGTCTGGTCACTAAGGGGTTAAAGACACTAAAACTTTACACTTACTTTGTCACTATTTAAACAGCTGAAACTTTAAAAAATACATCTACAAGTTATTCTCAGACTAATTTTCTCTTTGAATGCATCATTCTACCTAGCATTTATTTAGTGTTTAATGTCCCTTTAGCTTGCATCTGTGGATGCAGCAGCGAATAGTATTGACTGAAGGTTTACCAAAGTATTCCCGAGCCCATGTCAGGAAATCCATTACAGACTCATGATGGTTTTTGAGATAGTGATGATTGAAGGATTGGAGATCACGCGCATTCAGAAGTGGTTTTCGGCCTTGCCCTTTACGCACCGAGATTTAACCGGATTCCTTGAATCTTTTAATTATATTGTGCACTGTAGAAGGTGAAATGCCCAAAATCCTACCGATTTGTCTTTAGGGAATATTGTTCTGAAAGTGTTGGATTATTCACTGATGCATCTGTTTGCAGATTGGCGAGGCTCGGACCATCCTTGCTCTTAAAGGACTAGGCCTTTTTTGGAGGCTCCTTATATACTGATTACACGATTGCCTCACCTGTTTCATATCACCTTCTTATTTCAACTTGTCACATCGCTATTAGTCCCAAAATGACCCTGTCCCAACTTTTTTGGAACATGTTGCAGTCATCAGATTTTAAATGAGTGTATATTTAAAAAAGTACATTAAATTTATAAAGTAAAACATCAAATAATGTGTTAATAATGTGTTAATAATGTGTTAATAATGTGTTAACAATGTGTTAATACTGTGTTAATAGTGTGTTAATAATGTGTTAATACTGTGTTAATACTGTGTTAATAATGTGTTTTCAATATAGTACAGGGTGAATTGAATTTTCAAATCAGTTTTTGTTTGTTTGTTTTTTGCTTTTTCCATACTGTCCCAACTATTTGCAGAATTCGGGTTGTATATATATATCTGATAATGTTAATGTAAAATATATATCTATACCTATCTATAGGAATAGATATAGGAATAGATATATAGGTATATACATATATATATATATATATATATCGAAATATCTATTTGAACTAAAAAATAAGATATGCTTGTATGTGAAGAACATTGGAATTTGAAATATTAATAACTCCTGTTGGGTTAGCGCGTGTTAGTTTTTTATTCTGCGCTCTTCATTGACGTCTATGGAAGAAAAAAGTTAGTGCGGTCTCAATATCCGAAGTGCTTTCGTTAGCACACATATTTCATTCAGTGCAAACTTTTAACTTGTAATACGCGTGCTAACCTGTGCTCGCAAAAAGATTACTTCTGGCGGTGTTAACGCTCGTACAAAAGTGCTAAATAGCGCACAACACTTGTAATCTGGCCAATAGTTGGCATATTTTTTGGACAAAGCCCTCTTGCTTTGCTTCTATGTCTTTGAGTTCTCAAAACCATCCAGATGTATCCACTTTACAGATAAATATACTGAGGTTTTTGCTAAGTGCTCTCATAAATAAAACCTCCTGTCTCGTTGCTGACCATACTTTCACCACCAGCGCAGCATGGCACATGACGACCTGTGGGGAGAAAGCTAACAGTGCTCTCTGTCCATCCATCAAAACATCTGTAGGAAGCAATTAGCTTAGTGACTGCATCAAATATATTGGCTATTTTATAACAATAACAGGGAGGATGTATTATGTCTGGTGTCTGCTCATGAATTAAATGTTTATCACTATCTATCTTGTCCGAAAGGGTCCTTCCTGTGCTCTGCGCCGGTCACATTGTTTGGTCTTACAATGACATGCTGGGGATGTTTAGCTGTGCTATCATATACACAGAACTTGTATCTTTAATTCAGGGAATTACAATGTGCCAGCCTCATTTGTTTTCAGTTAAGTGTAAAATCAATAAATAACTGATAATAAATTATTATAATTAACAATCGGGTAGATTACGCGTTTTGCGCTAAACAGGGTGTGAAACTAACACCAAAAAAGTTGCGTTATTTCACTCTCCATAGCGCTGCTATTATGAGTTACTGAAAAGACTCCTTGTGCTGTGCGTTATGGTGCGTTAAGCTCCATAACGCACAAAATCCAAGGGCTGCTTTGACGTGCTCGTGCACGCTTTCCCCATAGACATCAATGGGGAGAGAGTGTTAGAAAAAAAACTAACACCTGAAGTGCGGAATGAAAAATCTCCGTAACGCAACCCCATTGATGTCTATAGGGAAAATAAATTAAGTTTAAACCTAACACCCTAACATAAACCCCAAGTCTAAACACCCCTAATCCGCCGCCCCCGACATCGCTGACCCTAATAAAAGCTATTAACCCCTAATCCGCCACTCCCCGACATCGCCGCCACTAAATAAAATTATTAACCCCTAAACTGCCGCTCACCGACATCGCTAACACTAATAAAAGCTATTAACCCCTAATCCGCCGCTGCCTAACATCGCTGACACTAATAAAAGCTATTAACCCCTAATCCGCCGCTTCCCGACATTGCCGTCACTAAATAAAATGATTAACCCCTAAACCGATGTTCCCCTATATTGCTGACACTAATAAAAGCTATTAACCCTAATCCGCTGCTCCCCGACATCGCCAACACTATATTAAAGTTATTAACTCCTAATCCGCTGCTCCCGACACTATAATAAAGTTATTAACCCCTAATCTGCCGCTCCCTGACATCGTTACCACTAAATAAACCTATTAACCCCTAAACCTCCGGCCTCCCACATCGCCGCCACTAAATAAACCTGTTAACCCCTAAACCGCGAACCCCCCACATCGCAAAAAAATAAATTAAACTTTTAAACCCTAAACCTAACACCCCCCCTAACTTCAAGTTAAAATTACAATATAACTATCTTAAAATAAATAAAAACTTACCTGTGAAATAAAAAGAAAATAAGTTTAAACTATAAATTAACCTAACATAACTATTCAAATAAAATTAAAAAAACTACCAATTAAAAAATCTAAATTACAAATTTAAAAAACCTAACACTACGAAAAAAATTAAAAAAATCTAAAATTACAAAAAATAATGAACACTAAATTACGAAAAATAAAAAACACTAAGCTTACAAAAAATTAAACGAAATTATCAAAAATAAAAGCAATTACACCTAATCTAATAGCCCTATAAAAAAAGGTTTTTTTTAGACTTGGATTTTTTTTATTTTGGGGGGTTGGTTGAGTGGTGGCTTTTACTGTTGGGGGACTTTGTGTTTTTTTACAGGTAAAAGAGTTGTTTAACTTAGGGCAATCCCTACAAAAGGTCCTTTTAAAGGGACAGTTTAGTTTTAAACAAACTTTCATTATTCAGATAGGGCATTTAATTTTAAACAATTTTCCAATTTACTTCTATCACCAATTTTGCTTTGTCCTCTTGGTATTCTTAGATGAAAGCTAAATCTAGGAGGTTCATATGCTAATTTCTTAGCCCTTGAAGGCTGCCTATTAGATCAGGGCATTTTGACATTTTTTTCACCACTAGAGGGTGTTAGTTCATGTGTTTCATATAGATAACATCATCAGATCTCAGACCACTGGCTGTGTAACCCCTCTGTCAACCACTTATCCACATCAGATCTCAGACCACTGGCTGTGTAACCCCTCTGTCAGCCACTTATCCACATCAGATCTCAGACCACTGGCTCTGTAACCCCTCTGTCAGCCACTTATCCACATCAGATCTCAGACCACTGGCTCTGTAACCCCTGTGTCAACCACTTATCCACATCAGATCTCAGACCACTGGCCCTGTAACCCCTGTGTCAACCACTTATCCACATCAGATTTCAGACCACTGGCTGTTTAACCCCTCGGTCAACCACTTATCCACATCAGATCTCAGACCACTGGCCCTGTAACCCCTCTGTCAACCACTTATCCACATCAGATCTCAGACCACTGGCTCTGTAACCCCTCTGTCAGTCACTTATCCACATCAGATCTCAGAACACTGGCCCTGTAATCTTTCTGTCAGCCACTTATCCACATCAGATCTTAGACCACTGGCAGTGTAACCCCTCTGTCAACCACTTATCCACATCAGATCTCAGACCACTGGCTGTGTAACCCCTCTGTCAACCACTTATCCACATCAGATCTCAGACCACTGGCTGTGTAACCCCTCTGTCAACCACTTACCCACATCAGATCTCAGACCACTGGCTGTGTAACCCCTCTGTCAGCCACATACCTGCATCAGATCTCAGACCACTGGCCCTGTAACCCCTCTGTCAACCACTTATCCACATCAGATCTCAGACCACTGGCCCTGTAACCCCTCTGTCAGCCACTTATCCACATCAGATCTCAGACCACTGGCCCTGTAACCCCTCTGTCAGCCACTTATCCACATCAGATCTCAGACCACTGGCCCTGTAACCCCTCTGTCAGCCACTTATCCACATCAGATCTCAGACCACTGGCTGTGTAACCCCTCTGTCAACCACTTATCCACATCAGATCTCAGACCACTGGCTGTGCAACCCCTCTTTCAACCACTTATTCACATCAGATCTCAGACCACTGGCTGTGTAACCCCTCTGTCAACCACTTATCCACATCAGATCTCAGACCACTAGCTGTGTAACCCCTCTGTCAGTCACTTATCCACATCAGATCTCAGACCACTGGCTCTGTAACCCCTCTGTCAGCCACTTATCCACATCAGATCTTAGGCCACTGGCCCTGTAACCCCTCAGTCAGCCACTTATTCACATCAGATCTCAGACCACTGACCCTGTAACCCCTATGTCAACCACTTATCTATATCAGATCTCAGACCACTGGCTGTTTAACCCCTCTGTCAACCACTTATACACATCAGATCTATGACCACTGGCTGTGTAACCCCTCTGTCAACCACTTATCCACATCAGATCTCAGACCACTGGCTGTGTAACCCCTCTGTCAGCCACTTATCCACAGTGGCCAGTGAACATTAGCAGGAAGTACCTATCGGCTAGTGAGCATTAGCAGGAAGTACCTATCGGCCAGTGAGCATTAGCAGGAAGTACTATCAGCCAGTGAGCATTAGCAGGAAGTACCTATCGGTCAGTGAGCATTAGCAGGAAGTACCTATCGGTCAGTGAACATTAGCAGGAAGTACTATCAGCCAGTGAACATTAGCAGAAAGTACCTATCAGCCAATGAACATTAGCAGGAAGTACCTATTAGCCAGTGAGCATTAGCAGGAAGTACCTATCAGCCAGTGAACATTAGCAGGAAGTACCTATCAGCCAGTGAGCATTAGCAGGAAGTACCTATCAGCCAGTGAACATTAGCAGGAAGTACCTATCAGCCAGTGAGCATTAGCAGGAAGTACCTATCAGCCAGTGAGCATTAGCAGGAAGTACCTATCAGCCAGTGAACATTAGCAGGAAGTACCTATCAGCCAGTGAGCATTAGCAGGAAGTACCTATCAGCCAGTGAACATTAGCAGGAAGTACCTATCAGCCAATGAGCATTAGCAGGAAGGAGTGCGTGGTGATCCACTGGTGTTCGCTGGGTGGAGCAAGTAAGTTGTGGGTAGGCTGGGCATGTCAGAAGAAATCTGGGCATTTCATGTGCACTCCCTGAAAACCAGGAGTGGAGGCCGAACTCCCAAACATTTGCAATCGTGTAATGTCAAGGATGGTTGGGAGGTATATAGTGGTCAATAGTAAATCACTTGTTTTATATGTCTAATTGCATATACTGCTATAGCATTGTGTCCTATGAAAGGAAATAATTAAAGGGACAGTGAAGTCCAAATTAAATGTTCATGATTCAGAAAGTTTCCAATTTACTTCTATTGTCAGATTTGCTTTGTTATTTTGATATCCTTTGTTGAAGAGAAAACCTAGGTATAGGTAAGCTCAGGAGCAGCAATGCACTGCTGTGAACTAGCTGAACACCTCAGGTTAGCCAATGACAAGAAGCATATATGTGCAGCAACCAATTAGAAGCTAGCTCCCAGGAGTGCGTTTCTGCCCCTAAGCCTATATAGTTATACTCTTCAAAATAAGATACCAAGAGAACGGAACAAATTTGATTATAAAAATAAGCTGGAAATACTACCCCTGTAAATAGTCTCAAAATATTTCTACTGCGAATATGAAAGCCTTTTCCTTTTTTTACATTTATAGCGTATATATAACATACAGGCTCTGCATCTATAAGAATTTATTTTCAATTAAGAACTCTGGCTCTTACAAAGGGTCTCACAGCCAGATTAGATGGGAAGTCCTGATTAAGAGCAGGTCATGTGAGTGGAGTACACATGTGGCTGCAAGTATTTGTACATTGTTGCTTTTTGCCACTGAAGACGCTGCTGGGAGCATTTTTACAATGAAGGAACAAATAAAAATGTTAGAATCCTGTGTACTAAAGAGATCTTCCTTGGCTTTAGAGACACCAGAAGGCTCTTATATACCAACCAGGGGGGTCTTTAAATGTCATCATAATGATGTGATCACAACTGGACCCCACAGAGTTTGTGATCCATACTATACCCATAATGGGAATACAGTACCAGCATCCCGCAGCCAAATGTATCATTAATGTAACAGGGACACTTTATCCTGAATTATCTGTTACCCCTCCCAGTGATCAACACAGCTCTCCAGGACCTTTAAGATCTCAAAGCAACTCATTCATCACTTTAGCAGCTTAGATTGATCCCTAGGGATCAGGCAAGAATGGCAATGAATTGCTTCCACACTGAAAAAAATAATTTCCAAGCGCCTATAGCATTATAAAAGGGAATTCCTGTATGGCAGCTTGTGGGATTTTTCTTTTTTTGTATAGTTTTCTAAACATTGCAATGGATCAATAACAAACCCTTCAACTTAGTATTTGATATGATAGGAAAGTAGATAAACACACACAAAAAAACATTCAAACTACCCAGCAACATTTGTGACTTTACAGGGGCCATTGCCATTTTGTGGGAGGGGCAGTGTCGGGAGGAGGTGGGATCAGAGGCTTGTTTGGGCAGTCTATGGGCAGGGCTAAGGGAAAAATTGCAAATCATGACATATGGCTGCCTCATAGAGACAGTGGGACAGAGGCCAGAATTAGGGACTGTCCCACTCAAATAGGGACAGTTGTGAGGTCTTACTATAAGAAACAGGGGTATCCTGAAAACATTGCTTTTTGTGGCCTTTAGGAGGGCTGGAGTTGGATATACCTAAAGGTGTATATATATATATATATATATATATATATATATATATATATATATATTGTTTGGTATTACATTAAATTAACAGAGCAACCAAGTATGAAACCTTTCTGAATCCATTGACACTGTTTTTGCTGCAATTATTTTTCAAAAGTCAAACTCTTGCCTTATTTGGAGGAGCCAATCCAGATTTATTAGTAGAGCAGACACAGCTAGCCATAGTCATTTTGTTAGAAAAACTAGCGTTGTATTTCAATATGTTATCTGATCACCCCTGTTGAGGCCAGTTAATTACAGATATGCAGCAGGGTTAGGCTGCAGTGTGCACTTCCAGTTCTCAGAAATGGGCACAGTTTTTCGAGTTAGGTTACAGGAAACAAGGTGGCAAATAATGAAAGTATATCACAAATTTAACAAATTAGATTGATCCTAGTGAATCAAAAAAAGAATCCCACTGAATTGCTTCCTCACTGAGAATTTTGTACAAAATTACTGAATGGCCCCATAGGTATTTTTTTTTGTTTTTTTATTTTTTTTTTCTAAACTATTCAAATCTTTATTTAAAAGCAAAACAACAGCTCCCTATCAAATTAGCAATATTATTTAGCAATAATAAATATTATTATTTATTTGTGAAGTGTCGCTAAATTCTGTAGCACTGGGCACATGAATGAGTAGGGTGCAAATTAACACTTATGGTAAAAATAACTAAATATAATAAAGTAAGCAAATGAAAGCACAAAGAGGAAGGCACTGCTCAGAAGAGGTTTATCTGCAGGTGCTTTCCCCTTAAAGGGACATAAAAACTCACTTTTTTTCTTTCCTGATTCAGATAGAACGTGATTTTAAACAACTTTCAAATTTACTTTTATTATAAACTGTTATTTGTATTCTTGGCATTTTTTGTTGAAAAGCAGGGATGGAAAGCTCAGAAGTGTGCCCATTTCTGGAGCACTAAATGGCCGCAGTTTTGCTAGAATGTTATCCATATACAAGACCACTAGAGGGCAGAACTATTTCCTGTTATTTAGTGCTCCAGATGACTACCTAGGTATCTCTTCAACACAGAATATCATGGGAGAAAAGCAAATTTTATTATAGAAGTAAATTGGAAACTTTTTTTAAATTGCGTGCTCTGTATGAATCACAAAATATTTTTTGTGGGTTCCATATCTCTATCAATTTATGATGTGTGCATTCAATCATTTTAAAACATTTTATAATTAGAATATTTTTTAAAAAAAAGTCCAATCAGTTTATTGTACTCATATTTGAACATTATGATGATCGTATTTAAAGGGACATAAATGTCAGAATAAAAAGTTCATGGATCAGATAGACCATGCACTTTTATGAGACTTTTCAATGTACATCTATTATCAGATGTGTTTCTTAATATGCACTACTGGGAGCTAGCTGGTGATTATTGGTTACACATACATGCCTCTAGCCATTGGCTCACCAGGTGTGTTCAAGCGACACTGAACCCAAAATTTTTCTTTCATGATTCAGACAGAGCATGCAATTTTCAGCAACTTTTTAATTTACTTCTATTATCATTTTTTCTTTGTTCTCTTGCTATCTTTATTTGAAAAAGAAGGCATCTAAGCTAAGGAGCCAGCAAATTTTGGTTTCAGAACTGTGGACAGCACTTGTTTATTGGTGCTGTCCAATCAGCAAGGACAACCCAAGTTGTTCACCAAAAATGGGCCGGCATCTAAACTTACATTCTAGCTTTTTAAATAAACATACAAAGAGAATGAAGAACATTTGATAATAGGAGTAAATTAGAAAGTTGCTTAAAATTGCATGCTCTATCTGAATCGAAAGAAAAAATTTGGGTTCAGTGTCCCTTTAAGCTAGCTCCCAGTAGTGCATTGCTGTTCTGGAGCTGATTTAACCATGTGCTTAACCCCTTTGCAGGGATTAAACACAGTTGTATGCAAGCAATAGTGCAATAATAAAATGTTATAACATATTTCAGCATTTTCCTTTTGTACTTTTATGTCACTTTAATTTGGGTACATGTTTTATCATTTGTTATTGTGACTTTTAATTTAAATAAAATAACTGTGTATTGAGCATTTTTTTTGTAGCCAATCAGGACTAGAGTAGAAACAGCTACCTGCTGACATTGTGTTAGCAAAACATGATTATTTTACAGTTTTTCTGACCATAGAGGGACAGATATGTAGCAGTGTTAGCTTTGCAGTGGGCAGTGAAATCTGCAGTGGGCACTTCTAATTCTCAGAATGGGGAAACACACAATATTCAGAGATACATTACAGAAAAATGGAGAGCTAAAAAGTTTATTGCAAAGTTTTTATTTTTTCTAGGTATAACACAACAGTATACTCATATGTGACACAAAAAAGTGCGCACACAGGATATGTGAGGAGGGTCCAAAGTATATAATGATGCGTTCTGTAGCTTTCTGGGGACCTCCAAACAAAAGATAAAAATATGATAGTAAAGTCCTATATGAACTACACAATAATGCAGGAAGGAGCCGTACTCACATAGTGAAGAGCTATAACTCAGCTCTTAGTTAGATAATTCATGTAAATCCTCCAATTTGGAAGAAGAGGCAGAACCTTGAAATTCAGGTAAAACGTTTATTTAGGGAAATACAGGCGTACCTTGTTTTATTGCGCTTTGCTTTTTTGTCTTTTGCAGATATTGCGTTTTGTTACAAATTGAAGGTAACCCTGTGTCAAGCAAGTCTATCGGTGCTATTGTTCCCAACATATATACACAATTGCTTGGTTTGTTATAATTTAGGCATGGTCATTTCACTCAGTCTGTCCGACCTCATGTCTGGCGCATGTAAGGTAAGCTGCAAGGAGTTGCAGGAGGAAATAGGTTGCTCATGCGCTACTCCAGAAGTCAGGCAGACACAAATGCTTATGAATGAGCCTTGCAGGGAGAAAGAGTTGCGAACTGCTGTAACAAAATATTGATCAAGAACAGATCCATAAATGGCAAGTAAGTACTATATATAGATCTTATTGATATAAAAATGCTTTTATATATATATATATATATATATATATTTTGTTTATTTCCTTCTTAATATAAGGAGAGTCCATGGCATCATTCCTTACTGTTGGGAAATACTAAATCTGGCCACCAGTAGGTGGCAAAGACATCCTAGCCAAAGGCTTAAATACTCCCCCACTTCCCTCATACCCCAGTCATTCTTTCTCTTTCGTCACAGGAGGTTGGCAGAGAAGTGTCAGAAGATTCGGAGTAGTTCATTATGGAGGGTATTTGCCCTTCGAAATGGGACTTTAGTTTTAAGTAGTGTTGTCAGCCTATCAGTGAGAGCATTGATGAATGTTAGAGTCTGGAGTTGCAGGGAGAGTCTTTCTACGAACGCATCCAGACTCGTATAAACAGCTCCTAAGCAATCAGTGTTGACAAGTTTCACTGCCTGCTTCCATCACTCAAGTCCATGTCAGGAGCGATGCTACAAGACTGTCAAACTTGAGAGGCTGTGTTTCTGTTCCAAGGCATAGATTCCGGTAAGATCGTTTCATTTTTTTACATACATATGATAATACAAGAAGACAGGGTCACAATGTGGCTCCTTTTTTCTGTATGGAATCAAGGGTTAATATCTCAGGAGGGGGATTATTGAACAGTGGGGATTAATCACATAAGTTTATTTGATTATGCTGCAACATGTGTGAGGTGAGGCTCAGGCAGATGTTGGAACGTACAGGGTTTTCACTTTCGTTTTGGGAGCTCCGCAGCCTGAAAGGCTTGGCGTGCTTTTTTACTAGTATAGCGGGCGGTCCTGCATTGCGCACCACGTGACTGAGTGTGGTCACACTTATTTCCTCTTTCCTGACTGTGCGGTTTACTGGAGAAGAAGCGGTTTCTCTGTTTGGCCTGGGTCATAGGAGGTGGTGAGTGTCCCAGCCATTGGGGGTATATTGGGGGTTTTCTTAGTAATTAATAGTCTGCTTTGTTAACGCAAGCTATGGAGGATTCTGATGCGTTAGAGGGTACTCCCTCTTTACCTAAGTCTAATACCTGTCTATATTGTGAGGATGCCACGGTATACCTGCTCAATTATGTTCCACATGCCTTGATAAAGTAATCATGTCAAAGAAAGTTAATATGTTTGATACCACTGAGCCGTCCACCTCTGAGGAGTCTCCGTCCCGTGAGGTGCGCACCCTACAGTCATCTCCTAATACACATGCAGCTTCCCGTAGCACTCCTGATCCTCCATCTGGAGGGGCCCTTTTACCGCCAGACATTACTGAGCAGTTACAAACGGCAGTGTCTGCGGCCTTTAGTGCTTTACCTTGCCCTGCTAAGCGCAAGTGAAAGGTCAAATATTGCTATCCTTCCCAGGGGTTATCTACTAGCCTATTGGATTTATCTGATACAAGATTATCCGATGATGAAGGTGCCTCTGATACTTAAGAGGGTGCTCTTTCTGGGTCGGAATCTGCTGCCTCTAAGCCTCCAGCTGCGGAGGAACCAGATTTTAGATTTAGGATTGAACATTTACGCTTTCTGCTGAAGGAAGTTTTGGCTACGTTAGAGGTTCTAGAGGCCAAATTGCCTGAGGAACCTTTAATTCATAAATTAGATAAGGTCTACGAGGACAGGATTGTACCACAAACTTTCGCGGTTCCTGTAAAGATGGCGAATATTATTAAGAATGAATGGGAAAAAATTGGTTCTTCATTTTCATTTTAAAAAATTGTTCCCTGTCCCGGAATCTCAATTGGAGTTGTGGGGTTCCATCCCCAAGGTGGATGGCGCTATCTCCACTCTTGCTAAACGCACTACTATCCCGCTTGAGGATACTTCGTTGTTTAAAGAGCCCATGGATAAGAAGATTGAAACTCTGTTAAAGATGTTTCAACATACGGGATATTTGTTTCAACCGGCAGCTGCGGTTGCTCCGTTTGCTGGAGCGGCTACCTTCTGGTGCGACTCCTTATCTGAATAAATCGAGGTGGAGGGTCTCCTCGACGTGATCCAGGAAAGAATTAAGGCCTATTCTTTTTGGCTAATTCTTTTATTTGTGATGCAAATATGCAAATTATTCGCCTGAATGTCAAGGCTTTAGGTTTTTCTGTTCAAGCCCGTAGGGCACTCTGGCTGAAGTCCTGGTCTGCGGACATGACTTCTAAGTCAAGACTTCTTTCCCTCCCATTTAAGGGAATTATTCTATTTGGTCCAGGCCTGGACTCAATTATCTCCACGGTTACTGGAGGCAAAGGTGCCTTTTTACAGCAGGATAAGAAGAACAAGCCTAAGGGACAAGGTCCTAATTTTCATTCCTTTTGTTCCGATAAATCCCAACATCAGCAGCCCTCCGTAAAACCAGTGCATAGCTCAGGGATACAAGATAGGTTTCAAGTCTCATCCACCCAGGGACAGATTCCTCCTCTCAAACCTGTCTTCAAGGCCAGAAAAGTGAGAAGCCTTTCTGGTGTGCGTGAGGGATATCTCCTCCCTAGGAGTCATTGTCCCGGTACCTCTTGCAGAAAGAGGTCTGGGGTACTATTCAAACCTTTTTTTGGTCCCACAGAAGGAGGGAACTTTCCGCCCGATTCTGGGCCTAAAGTGCTTAAACAAATTCCTATCTGTCCCCTCGTTTAAGATGGAGACGATAAGGTCCATCCTTCCCTTAGTTCAGGAAGGACAGTTCATGACCACTATAGATCTGAAGGATGCTTACCTTCACGTTCCAATGCACAAGCATCACTTCAAGTTCCTAAGGTTTGCGTTCCTGGACCAGCACTTCCAGCTTATTGCACTTCCATTTGGTCTAGCTACTGCTCAAAGTTTGAGAATCTTGTTCTTAAAGAGACACTGAACCCAATTTTTTTTCTTTCATGATTAAGATAGAGCATGCAATTTTAAGCAATTTTCTAATTTACTCCTATTATCAATTTTTCTTTGTTCTCTTGGTATCTTTATTTGAAAAATAAGACATCTAAGCTTTTTTTCTTGGTTCAGTACTCTGGACAGCACTTTTTTATTGGTGGATGAATTTATCCACCAATCAGAAAGGACAACCCAGGTTGTTCACCAAAAATGGACCGGCATCTAAACTTACATTCTTGCATTTCAAATAAAGATACCAAGAGAATAAAGAAAATTTGATAATAGGAGTAAATTAGAAAGTTGCTTAAAATTTCATGCTCTATCTGAATCACGAAAGAAAAAATTTAACAACGGGCTCTGTGTGAGCCTATGCATTCGGTTAACAACATTGTTGTCCTGGAAGGTTCCTTTTCCTTTGGCTATGGCGTCGGCACGCAGAGTTTCTGAAATGGCTGCCTTGCAATGTGAGCCTCCTTATCTGGTGTTCCACACTGATCCTTTGTACCCGCTTGGGTTTTCTACCTGAGGTGGTGTCTGATCGTAACATCAATCAGGAGATTGTGGTTCCTTCCCTATGTCCTAATCCTTCTTCTTTGAAGGAACGTTTTCTTCATAATCTGGATTTGGTTTGAACTTTGAAGTTTTATCTTCAAGTTACTAAGGATTTTAGGCAAACTTCCTTGTTTTTTTATCCATTCTGGGAAGAGTAAGGGTCTGAAGGCTTCTTCAACTTCCTTATCTTTTTTGTTGAGAAGTGTTATACGCTTAGCTTACGAGTCAGCGGGACTCAAACCTCCTCAGAGGGTTACCGCTCATTCCACTAGAGTGGTGGCTTCCTCTTGGACCTTTAAAAACAAGGCCTCTATGGATCAGATTTGTAAGGCGGCTACCTGGTCCTCACATACTTTTTAAAAATTCTACAAGTTTGACGTTTTTGCTTCGGGTGAAGCAGCTTTTGGGAGAAAGGTTTTACAGGCTGTGGTGTCCTCAGATTAGGGTCCGCATTTTTTACCCCTCCCGTTATCATTCAGGTGTCCTCTAGACTAGAGCTTGGGTATAGTTTTCCCAACAGTAAGGAATAATGCTGTGGACTCTCCTAATATTAAGAAGGAAAACATAAATTATGCTTACCTGATAATTTAATTTCCTTCTGTATGAGGAGAGTCCACGGCCCCCGCCTGTATATTCCGATGGGCGGCCCTAAATTTGTTTTTCTTTTCCGGCACCATGTATACCCTGATATTTCTCCTACTGTTCCTTGTTCCCTTGGCAGAATGACTGGGATATGAGGGAAGTAGGGGGAGTATTTAAGCCTTTGGCTGGGGTGTCTTTGCCTCCTCCTGGTGGCCAGGGTCAGTATTTCCCAACAGTAAGGAAAGATGCAGTGGACTCTCCTCATACAGAAGGAAATTAAATTATCAGGTAAGCATAATTTATGGTTTTTATACTTTTATATTTACCGATACATTGACTGTAAGATAGAGCATGCAGTCTTAAATATCTTTCCAATATACTTCTGTTATGAAATTTCTTTGATTCTCGTGGTATCTTTTGTTGAAAAGCATGCCTAGGTAGGCTCAGCAGCAGGAATGCTCTACTGAGAACTAGCTTCTGATTGGTGGCTGCACGTACTGTATATACCTCGTTATTGGCTCACCAGCAGTCCCTTTAAATAAGTAAATATTTTAGGCAAGAATGTGAGCGGCGCTCTAACTGAAGCGCACATGCGACGGAAATAGCAAAATCAAATTTAATGCCTGTTGGGTTAGCGTGACTTTAGAGCTCTGGTTAACTATTATGCAAGACAAAAAACATCAAAAATACATTTAATAATAACAGTTACATTCATAATAACACTGTCTAATAGAAATTATATTAAAAAACAGCAATAATAAGGGCTCAAAGAAATGAGGTCTGATGTGTTAGAAAGGGCTTTAACATAGAGATACATACAGATATATGTCTAAATATGTGTGTGTGTGTGTGTGTGTGTATATATGCATTTATATGTGTATTTATATGCATATATGTATTAACAGACATATATACAAACATTTAAACACATAAATACATGTGTACATTTGAGCCCTTTGCAGTCAAGTAGCTGAAAAATCATATTTATGCAATATTCATATTTATTAAATTGTTTAACTGTGTACGTACTGTAAATATTTCACATTCCAATGTTCTTCACATAGGGGAATATGTTCAAATTACTTTTAAATAGATATTCCTATATATCTATATATAATTATATGTGTATGTATATATATATATATATATATATATACAGTCCACAGTTTACCCAACCTGGCCAAGTATATATGGCAATACTGAAATAAAGCAGGCAACACAGGATATGATGCAAATCAGCCTTTAATCCACAAGGTGCAAAATCCAAAGATAGGGCCTTAACCCATAACGTTTCGGTTCTAATGTGAACCTTTATCAAACGGAGCCCATTATAGACATAAAGTGTACCCAACCAGATCCCCCTTATATACCCCTACTAATCACCAATATGTGAAATAAATATGTGCAATACCTATCAATCACCCTACCGCAAGACACCAGCTATCCAGGCACGCTGCGTGCACTAACTGCGCAACCGCGCCTACCAAAGACGTTTTGACAGTGGATAAACCCATTTGTCCCATTTTATATCTGCTTCCCAAGATCCATAGGATCTTAGATAATCCCCCTTCCTATTTTAATATGTGTATATTGTATGTAATAAAAGTTTTGTTTTAATCAACACAATCCCTCCAGCAGTGCATGCTGCTGTCAATTCCTTTCTAATACTTATTAGGCAAATCAGTAAGTGTATGTTGCATTATTAGTTATAAATACAACACAATTAAACCTCGTGAGTGCTGTATATGTAGTCTTTATTAAAGTATAGGTTGCTTGACCTATCTATATATCTTTTAGCAATTTGTATCACACTACATAGCACCTTCATCCAGTGCACTAATTGACTGCTAGTGCATTTAATAAGGATTATAAGGGTTAAAACTTATTTTTGTAGTGCCATTGGTTTTTCTTCTTTTTTTCTTCATAATCCCCCTGACAGACCTATTGTTTCTGCCAGGGGATCTCTTTTTCAGCCTTTAGCTGAATATATTGATTTTTTTTCCTTCAGCTGGTAGTCCAATCAACTGAGTCATACCTGAGAGACTCTTTTGAGTTAATTAATCTTTTGAAGACCTTTGATATAGACAGTGAGCTAGACCTACTCGTAGTAAGTCTATACACTGTAATTCCCCACAAATATGGGGTACAAATGATAAAGGAGCAGTTGATCGACAGTGAACATTACTCTGGTCACCCAATTGAGTTTCTGTTGAATCTGATGGAGCTGTGCTTGGAAGAAAACATTTTTTAGATTTGAATTGTACTTAAGATGGCCTGTATAAGTGCCATTGATACTTTATGTATAGATTGGCACGATAGGGTCAATTCTTAAAGGGATAGTAAACCTAAAAACTTTTTAAATCTTTTTTAAAACTTCATTATGTATGTGAAATATTTCAAATAAGTACCTGTTAAATTATTTCACTAGTTTTCTAATTATTCTTCATCAAATATCTTTAATAGTAACGCATGCGCATTTTGGCCTCTCAGTCCTAGCGTGACCGTCACTATTCTGGCACAGGAAGCAGGGCGGACTTCATGATAGTGACGTCAACGTTGGTGGGAGTGGCGCACCAGAGCGCTGAAGATTCACGGAACACAAGCATGGGGAATCATCTGCGTTACTTTGCTAGAGGTAAGTATAATAATTACCCCTAGGCTAACGAGCAAGTTGATTTGATCTTAGTAATAGGACGTTAACCCCTAGACTGACTATAATTTTTTTAACATCTAGAAAAACTAGCATGTTTTTTTCTTATAAGGCAGTGACTTATGATAAGAGTGACTAACCAGCAATTATTTTTAACCCCTAGACTAACGGGCAAGTTGTTTTGTTCTTACAACACTCAGATTAATCGCAGGAGCTGCAAAGATTAAAAGCAATAGAAAATTCGGATGCGACTAAAGTTAATTATTAACATCTGAATTTGCTATTGCTTTTAATCTTTGCAGCTCCTGCGATTAATCTGAGTGTTGTAAGAACAAAACAACTTGCTCGTTAGTCTAGGGGTAATTATTATACTTACCTCTAGCAAAGTAACACAGATGATTCCTCATGCTTGTGTTCCGTGAATCTTCAGAGCTCTGGTGCGCCACTCCCACCAACGTTGACGTCACTATCATGAAGTCCGCCCTGCTTCCTGTGCCAGAATAGTGACGGTCACGCTAGGACTAAAGGGGCCAAAATGTGCATGCGTTACTATTAAAATAATTATATGCGCATGCGGACCGCCATGATGTTTCTACCTAGGTAGAACATCATTATAGGGTCCACATAATGTGATAAAAATGGGCTTGGCAATATAAAGATATTTGATGAAGAATAACTAGAAAACGAGTGAAAACATTTAACAGGTACTTATTTGAAATATTTCACATACATAATGAAGTTTTAATAAAGATTTAAAAAGTTTTTGGGTTTACTATCCCTTTAATATTGGGTTATATTTTAGAACACCTGTTTATCTATGCACCATACATAGATTTTCACCCCAGCTATTGGGCCATTTACTTGCGTTATTGTTAAAAAATGTACATAGATATATTTTTTCTAATTAAAGGGACAGTATACACTCATTTTCATATAACTGCATGTAATAGACACTACTATAAAGAATAAGATGCACAGAAACTGATATAAAAATCCAGTATAAAATGGTTAAAAAAACGTACTTAGAAGCTGTCAGTTTAGCTCTGTTGAAAGGTAGCTGGAAAGCCCACTACAAGTGGGATATAAGACACTCCCCCCCTCCCCCTTCTTTTGTATATGAAAAGACCCTTTACACAAACAGGAGCAAGCTGGAGAAGGTAGCTGACCGTATTCAAATAAAACTTTGGGGCTTGGTAAGGAGTCTGAAAATCAGAGCAATGTTATTTAAAAATAAGCAAAACTATACATTTATTTAAAAAAAAAAACTTTATGGGCTATATAAATAGATCATCTACAAAACATTTATGCAAAGAAAAAATGAGTGTATAATGGCCCTTTAAGTTTAGTGTGCCCCTTCTGCATATTGTTATGTGAAGAGGTGCATCCTTAAACTGATCGTTTCCCTCGATCACCCTCCGGATTCGCCATGACATGTTTTACTTCCTCTGTGAACGGCTGTTTACCATTGCCATGACGACAACACAGCTGTCTGGGACTCCCATGGCGGTGGTGGATGACGTCATTGGTAGGCGCGGTTGTGCATTTAGTGCACGCAGCGTGTCTGTATGGTTGGCGTCTTGCGGTAGGGTGATTGATAGGTATTGCACATTATTTATTTCACATATTAATGATTAGTAGGGGTATATAAGGGGGGTCTGGTTGCGTACACTTTATGTCTATAATGGGCTCCGTTTGATAAAGGTTCACATTAGAACCGAAACATTATGGGTTAAGGCCCTATCTTTGGACTTTGCACCTTGTGGATTAAAGGCTGATTTGCATCGTATCCTGTGTTGCCTGCTTTATTTCAGTATTGCCATATATCCTTGGCCAGGTTTGGTATACTGGGGACTGTTTGTATCTACCTTATCTAGCAGTGCACCAAGCAGTTGAGTGAATGGTGTGTGCCACACTTCCTTTACATAATATGTATATATATATATATATATATATATAGGGTATATAATATAATATAGGTATAAATATATATTTTACCAAAAAAACATCCTATAATATAAAAGGCCAAGTGTGTTTGTCCAAAGCTGTCATGCACAGTAGAGACAGCACAGGTTTGGTATACTGGGGACTGTTAAGGGGATACATTTCTTACCTGAATCCATTCAAGATATTAACAACCCACCAACTTAATACCCATACTTTCAATAAAGACACCACACTCAGGGTTGGGAATAAAAAACAACCTCCCCCAACTTAACTTATATAACAACTACTACCAGCTGGCAAGATACCCTGTCCTATCAACCCACTAAGGGGTGTGGCCGCCCTGGGAATGAGGACGCCCTCATTCCGCCTACCTGTCCGCTCAAGGAAGATCGCCCAGCGAGCTGACCTATCCCTAGCCCCTCGGCGACTAGGGTCCTTCACGCTCGCTGTCCCTTCCTTCTATCCTTGTCCTATGACTTACCTTTGTTGCCACACCCCTTTCCGCCGTCCTTAGAAAGCATGATGCCATGCCAACTCCAACTATCTACCAGGTTGAGAGGTCTCCAAACTGGATAGACATCGGTCCCCCAACCGTTAGTCCCGATGGGAGACTTCATACTACTCATTAACACCCTTGGGCTTATCAAGGTCCACATGACCATGTAGCCCCCTGCCAAGGGAAAACTAAGCCAGCTTAAATCACGAACCAGTCGTCCTTCTGCATCATCACCTGCAAAGCAATAACATGAGCCACAGGGAGGGCTGGGAGGGAAAACAAAAAACAGGTTAGTGATTTACTTTCTGTTTCATCCTTCCTTTTATCCCTTCTGAATCTCCTCCCCCTTTCCTCTATCTGTCCAACATACTACCCTCCTATTTTTAACCCTTTCCTCTCACTCCTTCCTTCAGCATAAATTCCCCCTTAACTTGTTCCGTCCCTAGTTAGGTCCTACACTTTCCTAAGGGGATAAATTTCTTACCTGAATCCATTCAAGATATTAACAACCCACCAACTTAATACCCATACTTTCAATAAAGACACGACATTCAGGGTTGGGAATAAAAACCAACCTCCCCAACATGGGGAGGGGTTGCTTTATTAATCAGATTTAAATAACTTAAATAACAACTACTACCAGCTGGCAAGATACCTTGTCCTATCAACCCACTAAGGGGTGTGGCCACCCTGGGAATGAGGACGCCCTCATTCCGCCTACCTGTC
Organism: Bombina bombina; assembly: GCF_027579735.1. Lineage (NCBI taxonomy): Eukaryota > Metazoa > Chordata > Amphibia > Anura > Bombinatoridae > Bombina > Bombina bombina. The sequence continues at coordinate 93,740,389 of NC_069510.1, forward strand.
CGCTCAAGGAAGATCGCCCAGCGAGCCGACCTATCCCTAGCCCCTCGGCGACTAGGGTCCTTCATGCTCGCTGTCCCTTCCGTCTATCCTTGTCCTATGACTTAACTTTGTTGCCACACCCCTTTCCGCCACCCAAAAGAGGACAAGGTACTCTTGCCCCACTAACAAAGACAGGAAGCCAGGGCCTGCCTAATATTGCCCAAGAACAAATCCGTACCCTTGTCTGAAAGGTGTACCTGGTCTTTCCAAAACAAACGCACATAATTTATCCTGATGTTATCATGTGTAACCACCTTACTACCAGTCTCCAACACTACCTTACTCACATCCCTATTAAGTTTCCGTTTCACTCGTAAACCCGCCTTCCTGGTAGCCATGTGCCTCCAAACATTTCTTGAGATAATATTTGACCAAATAATGGTCACACCCTGAAACTGTGTTTGCAACCACCTAATATCCGACACCATAATGTCCGATAGGTCTCCCATTGGCATCGTCCCCACATCATTTCCTCCTAAATGAAGGAGAATGACGTGAGGCTTGCCCCATCTCCTCCTGGCCACAGCCACTTGTTCAGGTAAATGACTCCACATCATACCCCGCCTTCCTAACCACCTAATAGACACCTTTGGGGACGGCAGTCCCAGCTGCTGTCCTCCTGGCTATGCCGCATCCCGAATAGCCGCCCAATGAATATATGAATGTCCGACAATCCATATCCTCTTGCAAACAGCAACCTGACCTGCAAGGAACATCGACAAACCATAAGGCCCTGGCTTCCCACAACACCCAACCCCAAACCACAACTAACTAACCCACAGATTACCACCAATACCCCCCTAGAACTGATCCAGGGGTCTGATGTATTTTTTATATTGCCCTGACGACCATCTTCCTAATGCCTTAATCTGCATCTCTGACTGCCCTGACATAGCAGCGTCCGTGGCCAAACCTATTCAAAACGAATGTGGTGCCACGACCATGGGGTCCCACCCCAATCCATTCACAACCCTTCGTAAAACTGACCTGAACTGAAATTGCGATAAATAAGAGCCATCTTTGTGTATAAGAAAAGGCCCATCCACATCTGGCCTCACTACCATGAATCTATTGCAAAGAGATACTGGACAAATAGATGGCTCCACCTGCGAAAGCAAGTTGAGCCATTTACCCTTCCCTGCCTGATCCGTCTTAGATCTAGCCACAAAAACCAACACTGCCCGATCTACTAGCCTCACATACTCCCTCAATAATCCTGTACCCTGCAAACTCCTGGATCTAGACACTAACTCACTTATCCTAAGTGCTGCAAAGTATGCTAAAGAGAATGCCACCGCAAACAACAACACCTCAAACTCAGAATTACAAACCCGTCTAGCTGTTCTATAAGCTGTGCCAATCTAGCCCTGGTAATTGGTTCCCTCACATCCTTCTGCTTGCCCCCTAATCTACGCACGCCTTTCAACGCTGCCCTAGCTATAAAGCTCCTGGTCACGTCCTCCACCCCGTACAGTTTTGAGAAAAAGGCGACTGCTGCCACCTTTCACCCTATAGCCCCCGGAGAAACCCCCACTAACTCTAATGAACCTAGCCAACTAATAAACAATGCAACCGAAGGATTTTTCCATGTGGTGTTAAAGACATTCAGAAATGTACCCCACTCACTCCAAGCAATGCTGTAAGCCTGCCAAGTCCTAGGAGCCAATGAACCCTTTAGCAGTGTTAACGCCGCTCCCCAGAATTCGCCACCTGCCAAAGATACGTTGGACAAGTGTTACCCTCTATTCTCCCGCCGGCAAACTCCCCCCAATTCAAACTGAAAGTCGCAAATTATCTCTTCTTCACCACGGAAAAACTACCAACAACCTTACCTAATCAACTGAGAACTATTAAACACCTTTAGAGTATAAACATGAAAAACATTCCTACAACAGCCCATCTTAAGGATGCGCGCCTCGCTTAACCTACTAAGCCTCCTAATTACTGTTGCGCGGTCCATTGGCGAATGCACCCCTGCCCGCCGTACCTTGTCTAAATTGCTGCTCGCCGCCAAAACTGTCCATTTTCCGACTACATTCGTTCCCTGGGTGCGCCCCCCACAATATATACACACGTGCCAAAAAAGGCACTGCATTCCCCTGTCACACAGCTTCTCCTGAAACCGCCTGCATTCCCTACCCCCTCTCCTACGAAAGGGACTATTCAGCTGCCCAGTACTAACTGATTTCTCTGCGACCGCCGCTGCGCCTCCATGAGATCAAGATTGGACCACAGATCCATTTCTTTCATCCCAAAAGTCAGGACTGGATTCGCCTCCAACATCTGTCGAAACTGAGCATCATATTGACGCCAAGCTGTACCCCTACCACGTTCATGGATGTCATCAATGACTTCCATATATTTCAGAATATTAACTGCCTGGCTTGGATTCGCTTCTATATAACAAGAAGCGAGTACCCTAAAGCACCTCATCCATTCTTGATAAGTCTTAGGCCTCTTCGCTTTCTTGTCACCCGTACCATCTTCCGCCATCTCCCTAACCTGATACGCCGCCCTTGATAATTAGAAAATTTTCACGTAGCGCCCCTCCCTAATTCTTTTAGCTATCTTAGGTTTCAGATGCGAGTGCAAAGAATTAATTATGCAGGGATAGGTGTCCGCCGTCCCCGCCACTGTGGATTTCTTTCCCTTACCAGCCTCCTGACCTGCTAGCAACCTTGAAGGCCCTACAACTTTGCTCCCTGATAACCCTTTGTCAACCCCTACTGCCTTTGGCATCTTACCTACTAATCTGCAAATTTTTCTAAATAACTCATCCTTAAGGCTCGTGGAGCTATCCGAATCTCCTGACGTAGAGGACTCAGTTTCCCTAAAGTGTGGTGCAATCATCAACTTACCATTTCCTGACACAGCTGTTGAGGATGTCGCCCCTGTTGTTGTCGCTGCCACCTCTCCTCCAGAAGCTACCTCTCTGGGTGCCGACACAGCCCTCTCCTGCACTCCAATAGTCGCCTCCACCATTATCCCGCTATTATCTTGCACCTGTGAAACAGAAAAAATAGAGGGAGCACCACAGGCAGAAACAGACGGCCCAGCAGACCCCCCAGCCACAACTTCAGTAAACCTGTCCCCCACATTGTGCTCCCCAACAATATTCCTGGCTAAAAACCTTTTCTGAATGCTAGACATTAAATCCATGTGCCCTAGTCTAACACTTGCAAAACCTCTCTTAGGCGTTACAAAGGTCCCTACTGGCCCTTTTAATGTTTGTTGTCTAGTGGAAACAGGCTTATCTACGCCTGATACAGCATTTAAGTTACCTGCAACATCCCTCTCATCACTGAACACCGTTCCTACTGTCCCTTTAAATGCTCGTTGCATAGGGGAAACAGGCTTATCTACGCCTGCAAGAGCAGTTTTTTGTCCTGAGACACCCTTCACAGCTCTCACCCCCCCTCTCCCACTGCGCCCCCGCCCCCTACTAACGAAATTACTCCCTTTTGCATAGTGGGTAAGAGACACGCGGGACCCCCTGTTCTCCTGAGGTGCTCCCCTTACCTCCGCCAAACTCACAGCTCCTGCCACCGGAACCGAGCCCACGCACACCTCAGCCGCCACCACTTGCTGTCTGCGCACTGTCCCCGGATCCAAGATGGCGACCGGGACAGAGCCGGGCGGAGCCAAGGCGCGCGCGCGGGACCGGAAGAAGAAGAAGAAGAGAGACCTACAAGGCCATGTGGCTCCATAAATGGAGCACCCGGCCTACCTTCCATGCCCTGCTGACCAGAGATGAAAGGAGGCGAAGGGGATCTCACCGGGCTCCGCTGTGAAAAGCAGAGCTCCGGTAATTGCACCAGCAGATCATCTGCTGCGCCCCTCACAAGGTCGGAGGCAAACGATGCCACTAGCGACCTAGGAGGGGGAATACTGGGGGCAGAGAGGGACAGACCGGCTACATTAGGGATAGAAAAGCGGGTGGGAAGGTCCAAAGTCCCCAAGGTTAAAGAGTGAGTAGGGAAAGAGACAGAGGCAGATGAAACCAGACTAGGTAGGGAGACTGGGGCTGAGAAAATAGGCCCTGGAGAAGAACTAGAGACAGGGATAGAGTAAATAGGAAGAAAAGAAGCAGTAACAGGAAGAGAGGCCTCAGCAGCAGATAATACTGTAGGGGAAGGCATAGAGATAGCTACAGAAGTCAGTGTAGAAACAAGAGAGGGGTCCCCAACAACTACTATATCACCAGCTGCTGTAACTGCTGTCCTCTTCTTCTTTCTAGATAAATCATCTTCTTCATCAAACCTCCTTGGAGCCTTAGCAGAACGTTTGGATCTCTCCATGATGTCACCTGCAAGACAAAAAACAGGTTAGTGATTTACTTTCTGTTTCAACCTTCCTTTTATCCCTTCTGAATCTCCTCCCCCTTTCCTCTATCTGTCCAACATACTACCCTCCTATTTTTAACCCTTTCCTCTCTCTCCTTCCTTCAGCATAAATTCCCCCTTAACTTGTTCCGTCCCTAGTTAGGTCCTACACTTTCCTTGTATCTACCTTATCTAGCAGTGCACCAGGCAGTTGAGTGAATGGTGTGTGCCACTTCCTTTACATAATACCGTATATATATATATATATATATATATATATATATATATATATATATATATACATAATATAATATAGGTATAAATATATATTTTACCAAAAAAACATCCTATAATATAAAAGGCCAAGTGTGTTTGTCCAAAGCTGTCATGCACAGTAGAGACAGCACAGGACAAACACACCTGGCCTTACCAGATCTGCTGTTTGCGGCACGGTGCGATAAAAGTGGGTGTGGCAGGGGTGTGGTTGGGCGTGGCTGGGCATGGCGGGTGCAGTCAGCACGAGAGAGGGGAGAGAGATAGAAAGAGAGGGGGAGAGACAAAAAGAGATGGGAAAGTGCTAAAGAGAGGAGAAGAGAGAGCAAAAGAGAGGAGGGAGAGAGAACAAAGTAGAGGGGAAAGAGCAAAATAGATGGAAGAGAGAAAAAGAGAGGGGGGAGAGAAAATAAGAGGGGGAAAGAGAGAGAGCAAAAGAGAGGGGAAGAGATAGAGCAAGAGAGAGGGGGAAGAGAGCAATAGAGAGGGGGAGAGAGAAAAAGAGAGAGGAAGAGGGGGGAGAGAGAGCAAAAGAGAGGGGGGAGAGAGCAAAAGAGAGGGATGGAGAGAGAGAGCAAAAGAGAGGGGAGAGAGCAAATAAGAGGGGGGGAGGGAGAGAAAAAGAGAGGGGGAGAGAGAGCAAAAGAGAGGGGGGAGAGAGAGCAAAAGAGAGGGATGGAGATCGAGAGCAAAAGAGAGGGGAAAAAGACAAAGCAAAAGAGAGGGGAAAGAGGCAGAGCAAAAAGAGAGGGAGAAGAGAGAGCGCAAAAGAGAGGGGCTAGAGAGAGCGCAAAAGAGAGGAGGGGGAGAGAGAACGCAAAAGAGAGGGGGAGAGAGAGAGCGCAAAAGAGAGGGGGAGAGAGAGAGCGCAAAAGAGAGGGGGGAGAGAGAGCGCAAAAGAGAGGGGGAGAGAGCAAATGAGAGGGGGGAGAGAAAGCAAAAGAGAGGGTGGAGAGAGGGAGCAAAAGAAAGGGTAGAGAGAGCAAAAGAGAGGGGGAGAGAAAGCAAAAGAGAGGGGGTAGAGAGAGCAAAAGAGAGGGGGAGAGAGCACAAAAGAGAGGGGGAGGGAGAGAGAGCAATGGATGGGACCGCTGTATAAACAGGCTTTAGGACTAGTCAGATAAAAATAGATATGTTTATTTAAGAATAAATTGAACATATCATTCTATGTGACGAACATTGGAATGTAAATATTAATATTTCATGTTGGGTTTAGCGCTGTTGAATAAACACGGTCTGGTTAGCGCACGAGTATGAGTGTTAGTTTTTGTTTTCAGTTTTCGCACTCTATTGAAATCTATGGGGGAATTGGTTAACACGGTCGTGATATTCAAAGCTCAACATTTTGCACGCTAACTTTTTACATTCAACTCATAAAACGATGCACACAAAAATCCTCCGTCTAGGAAAGTTAACGCTCAAGTGGAAGTGCTAAATAGCGCTCCACTTATAAACTATCCATTTATATTTTATTTTACAAAATAAATGATTAACAAATGAGCAAGCATTTCAGTTTTGTTTCAGCAACAGGGTAATTACATTATGAGCAGGCCATGTCCAGGAGGCTAATAGATTAATTGTACACAGGACAAAACAATCTGGCAACATATTTGTTCCTCTGATCATCAAGGCTAAAGCAAAGTGTATGTCCTGATAGATTTAATTAACCCTGCAGTTAAGAGGAGTTACCCATGAGAATGTGACAATATAAGTATAAGTCAGAGCTGGAACAACCACTGAGAGACCTTCACTGCAATAAATGGAATATTTGTACCTTATTGGGTTTTCAGAGGGCACTAATTCCCATGTATCTGTGCCCAGGGCAATAGGGTTAAATCAGGGTACAAAGTCACACATCTCTACTAAGACTCTTAAACTGACGTTAAAGGCATTTTTTTGTATTGTGTGTATGAAATTATTCACTGCATTTGATATAAAAAAATGTTTTGAAAGCCTTTAAAATGGCAATTTTGTTAGAAAAACATGTATTGATTTGCAGTCCCCAGTCACACCCTTTAAAAAACCTATTGAAAGCCGTTTACCTTACTTCCTTTTCTGTGGCCAATTAGGGATATTTATAAGCAGACTCCTGCACATATCACCCAATCACTGTGCAGCATATAGGCAGGTTAAGGTTCTGCAATTTATGGAATATACTTTTGCCTTTCTGGGGGGAGGGAATATACTTCAATATTCAGTTAACGTACAGGAAAAGCACGCAAAATAAATAATGAAAGTATATGTAAAAAAAATGTAATTATATATCAGTGACCATTTAATGTAAATGAATTTGTGTTTAATGTCCCCTTTAAAGGGGCATAAAACGGAAAATAGAATTCTTTCTAAAATAAAGTACAATGTACTTGAAATTTTATTTTTGGTTTATTTATTTTTAAATCCAACTTTATATTTGTCAAATACAACATGGATAAAATAAAATTGAAACACCTTGAACCTTTAAGCAATAAAGAATCCTAGGTCATAAAAGACAAAATTTCACATAATAGAGGGTGATGTATTACAACAGAATCTTAGATAAAGTAACTCGAACAGATTAAAAGGAGAACCGTTATCGAAATACAAAAACAATATGGGCTCCATGTACTAATACCAGCGTAAGTGAGTTTGCTTATGCAGGTTGCAAAGCTATGGTTTTACGACTGATGCTTTGTAACCTGTCTGCTACTTTTGAGGTTGCACAGATAAGTCACCCTGAATTCACTTCTTCGGGGTGATTGACATCTACATCTCTCACACAATTGGTTGTGTGAGGGCAGACGACAGCACTGCACAAGCAAATAATATAAAGTACATTTTATTCCAAATGTACTGTCCCTTTAATACAGTTTTGCACTCCTGTTTTACAAAATCATTTTGATGTGAGTATCTGATATCAAAAGTTACACAATTAGGGCTAGATTACTTGTTGAGCGCTATAGTTTGCGGGCGAGCAACATCGGGTTTTCAAGGAAGTTAGAAAACAAGTTAAATTCCACTTGTATTACAATTTAAAAGTAAATGCGAACGCGTGAGCGCAATCGCGATTTATAATAGAATGATTACCGTGACATCAGAGCTCTAGTTAACGGTTCCGCGAATCAAAAAAGTGGCCCAAAACACACCAAAAATACATTTAAAAGTACAGTTACACTCATAACACTGTCTAATAACAAATATTTTTTTAAAATATTGCAATAAAAAGTTATAAGGGCTCAAATATATGAGGTCTTAGGTGTTAGAATAAAAAAGGCAGGCAAAGGGTTTTAACATAGAGATCATTACGTATACATGTCTAAAGCTATATACAGTATATATGTTTTCTTCAAATATTTAGCTTTAAATCCTGACAGCCACTGCAGTGCTTCCTCCGCCCGTCGCAAGCCCTCTTTGCGGGTCCAAAATGACGAATCCGGCTTCTTCCAATCAGGCGTTGTCTCAGACCATGATTCCCCCAGGGGGGGAAGCCATGATTGGAGGATGACCGATCCGTCATTTCTGACGTATGAAGAGGCTTCCGACGACCGGGAGAATCGCTGGAGCGGCTGTGATCATTAAAAGGTAAGTATTAGAAGAAAACAAGTGAAATGTAGATTTTGATGAATTAAAGTGCCCTTGTTTTTAATAGGATTATTAAAAACCGGGCACCGATTCATCAAAATTGACATTCACTTTAAGAGACATATTTTGTATGCAGCTGTTTTGCAATGCAGTGTATAATTGCTGACATATTTTATGCATGTTTCTTTAATGTCCAGTCATTCAATAGATACAAATCTTCACAGAATGCTAGATTCATTTGCTTTGGGTACTGTCTTTATGTCTGTTTTTTGCATTAATGTCACAATTTGGAATACATTGGTTTGAGGGCAATCTTGTGAGTGGGAAATTCGTATATTTATGAAAATGTATTTGTCTGCGGTTTCCTATGTGGGGGTTTTCTGGGCAGCTGAACAGCAGCCTAAATTTAAAGGGACACTGTACTCGAAATTTCTGAAAATATAAATACTGTTGTATTCTTTGTAGAAGAGATAAGTAAACAGAAGATAGTAGTAGTACTAATTATCTCCCAGTGGTGGGTAGGAAAGATAGATTATTGTATCTGAATTAGCTGGTTGTGCTCATCGAACCGCCAGCCATAATTCGCTTTTCAGTCCCTAATGTGTGTTTAGAAAAAGATGACACGAGCAGGTCTGCTTTATCTGCATGCTCAGCTCATTTATATGGTTATGATATTAAGAACAATAGGTGCTTGTTTTAAAGAGCAAAAACAGATATTTCAAATACAAAAATAATCATGAAGGAAAATGCCTATACATTTATACATTTTTTTTTTTTTCATTCATCCAAACATGTCTAGCAGATACATGCAATGGTGTAGCAGAACATATGGGAATTATACTGGAATTTTTAATATAGAATAGGTTGATGGCCCTAATAAAACTTATTTTACTCCATTTCAGTTGAAAACGTATCAACTCTTTTCTTCTTCAGAATTCTACAGTAAAGTTTTTATTGGTGGGTTTTTTTTTTAGACAAATCATTTTCCACTTAAATATAAACTATTCAAAAGTTTGAAGTTTTAAACTGACCTAACCCCCCCCCCAAAAACATTTTCTTATGATTCAGATAGAGTATAAATAAAAAAAAATAACTTTCCAATTTACTTCTATTGATTAAATTGACTTCATTCTCTCGGTATCCTTTCTTGAAAGTAGGTAGTAGACTTGTGCAGCTTCGAAAAATTTGTTTCGGTTCGGATCGATTCGAATTTCGGTTTGGATCTATTCGAATTCGGAAAAATTTGAATGAATTCGGATTCATTCGGATTCTGAAAAAAATTTGGTTTGGTTCGATTCGGTTAGGTTCGATTCGAATCGATTCTGAAATTCGGAATTTTGGTAAGTGTTAGGTGGGATGTGCTGTGTATTACACTAGTATTATGTACTGTATATTAGGTTTAACCCATAGCAGAGTGATAAAACCTAATATACTGTACAATACTAGTGTAATACACGGCCATCCGAATCTACCGAATACATCCGAATCGATTTGGATGTATTCGATTCGATTCGTATGTATTCGATTCGATTCAGATTTATTCGGTAGATTCGGCAGTATTTTAATTCGGAAATTCGAATCGATCTGAATCTCCGAATTTTCAGAATTTCCGAATCGATCCGAAACGAATCGCACATGTCTAGTAGGTAGGAAGAAGGTGTATGAGCTTGCACGTGACTGGTATAATATACAGTATGGCAGCCGTTTTAAAACTATTTTATACAATTACAAGAACAGTATGTGACAGCAGTGTTTCTTGTCATGTAATTGTTCAGGAAATGTGCCTTCTATCTAGATATCTCTTCAACAAAGAATACCATGAAAAAGAAGCCAATTTGATTATAGAAGAAAATTTAAAAAATGTTGTATGCTTTGTCTGAATCACAAAAGAAACATTTTCCGGGTTCATGTCCCTTTAAAGGCAATCAAGAACAGACTATGAAAAAAATACTCCTTATCAGCTGTCAAATGTTTCTGCACGACAGTGCTTATCCACTAATGTTAGAAGCCTCAATATGGCGTGCAACACAATTCCATATGACCACCTACATAATAATGAGCTTGGCTAATTAGAATTTTGAATTTCACTGGATTTTCCATTCTTCCTACATTCATTCCAACAATTACACGCTTGGATGCTGACGTTTAACCTTCTAGTGTGTCTTTGAAATTCTGTACAGTGAACAAATGTGCCTGTTCTTGTTTCACAGATATTGTAGATACATCTGTACCGCCTGCCTTTCCCAAGACTATTTGGACTGCTAAAGATTACAAAACAAAAATCAATTTATAAAAACAAACACAATCATTTCAACACGTTTAAGCCTGATCGCTTTCTAGGGAAATAACTGTCTGTCATCAATCCCTCTCATGTGAAATAATACATAATGTGTTAGTGAGATCTCACGGATAATGACATGAATATAAGAGCTTTGGGTATCTGTGGGTTTAGGAATTACACACAATAAAATCTAAAAAGCTCAAATTGTATATGATATTGCCAGTGATGGCAGCAGGGAGAGAGTTAATTCCCTATGAGTTCCTGAGTTTTTATTAGTTCTTAGCTCTAATTACAAATTGTTCCAAGAATAAGGCTTTTAATACCATAATCATCATTTATTAAGATGATCATGTTCTATCTGCAAGGCTGGGAGATTCATCTGAATATATTAGTCTCCTGTATCCTTATGCAACCTTATTATAATATAAATTTGTCTTTGTGAACTAAGCTTTAGTAAATTGCAGGTCACCTCTGGTATGTGGATTATTAACCAGGTTTTTATGAATGTCCCTGGCCATGTGTGTTGCTAAGCACAGATTATATCAGCCAATGACTGTCCATTGTATGGAGGATGTTGTTGACTGACTATGCTACTTGTGTTAAAGGGACAGTCTAGTCAAAATTAAACTTTCATGATTCAGATAGAGCACTGGTTTTCAAACCTGTCCTCAGACCTCCCCAACATGCCAGGTTTTCAGGATCACCTTGGATGAGAGCAGGTAAAATAACCATGTTTACTAATCAACTGATTATTTCACCTTTGCTCCAGTTTAGATATCCACAAAATGTGGCCTGTTAGAGAGGCCTGAGGACAGGTTTGAAAACCAGTGAGATAGGGCAAGCAATTGTAAAAAGCTTTCCAATTTACTTTTATCATCAAATTTGCTTTGTTCCTAGTTGAAAGCTAAACCTAGTTTAGCTAATGTCTAAGCCCTTGAAGGCTGCCTCTTATCTCAGTGCTTTTTGACAGTTTTTCACAGCTAGACAGTGCTAGTTCATGTGTGCCGTATAGATAACATTGTGCTCACTCCCATCTAGTTATTTATGAGTCAGTACTGATAGGCTAAAATGCAAGTCCGTCAAAAGAACTGAGATAAGGGGACAGACAGCAGAGGCTTAGATACAAGGTACTCAGAGAGGTAAAAAGTATATTAATATAATCGTGTTGGTTATGCAAAATTGGGGATTGGGTAATAAAGGAATTGTCTATCTTTTTAAACAATAACAATTCTGGAGTAGACTGACCCTTTAAGCAAGGATGGTGCCAACCATAAATGTCCCAATTTATTTCATGTAGAGATGGTACCAATCTCTGATGTTCAACTTATGCCAAGTTCAAGTCATTGGGTATCAAACTGGTGTCACACACTGATTTAATGGTGTTGGATACTGAATACCCATTGTGTTAAGCAGAGATGTAACAACTGTTCTGACCTGTTCGTCACAGCATTATACCTAGGACATCTATACTTGTTGGTAATTACCTCTTCCTTGTGGAGTCTGGTGTATATGAACTACATCTAAGATGAGATACAGCTCTTGACCTCGTAAATAATTTTGATGGTGAAACATTTGTTGTGTTGCCCAATGCTGCAGTGATATATAGATGCTATACAAAGGAATATCAGCATACTTAATGATTAGTTGTATGTTTCATAACATTATTGGTAGCATTCTGCACTGCTTCCTAACTTTAGTTCCTGACCTGCTTTAGCCTGACTTGCTGGTCATTAATCTGCTATGTTTCATCTGATGGCTCCTACTCTGCAGTATCTGACTACTGGTGATCTTCCCTATGCCTGACTTTTAGGTTATGAGGAGATATTCTCGGCTCCAAGCAATATATGCTGTTCATGTTTTTATTAGACCTAAAACAGACCATTGCTGGGCTAACGTCATAGGCTACCTTTGGTCTTGTGTCTATCAGCTTGTCTGTAGCTTTGACTATTGTTCCCATCCTTACCAATTCTGGACTTCTCACATTTGATTCCCACAAAGACAATTTCATTTAACTTCACTGACCTCCACTAAACATAATCCTGGCTCGGTTTTAAAATGCTACTGAGTTCTAGTGTCCCAATCTATGTCTGCCAAGCAAAGATGGTATAATCCACTGACTGGCTACTTGGATGTTCTCAGTCAATCATTGCTCATTTTGTGTCATTTACAGATGATGCCAACCCATAACATTACAAGTCCCAAACTGTGTCAATACCAGCTTCTCAACTACATCAAACAGAAATGTTACCAGTAATTGTCAGTCCATCCTGTCTTGTGTAGAGGTACAATTGAGTACCAATTGCACAGCTGTGTCAAGCGGAGATAGTTCTCAAAAACCTCTCAGATTTTAAGGATATTTTTGACCAATCAATTTAAAAAAATAGCAACGTTGTCTGGCTGACCTCAATTAATTATCATAGACGTGGCTCTGAGATTATGATAAAGCCAGACATACTCTTATCTATATGACACAGCTGCAGGGTTTCCCTGAAACCAGAACTATCATCATCAATCAAAGGACACATATTACAATAAAATCAACTTTATTTACAACATACAAAACTATGGGAAAGTCAGAATAGTAAGCTTTATACGCATGTCTTGCCATTTAGCAATTATATAATTGAGATTGTGCTAACCAATAAGCCACTCCTTGGATGTATTACAAAAATAAAGGAGTTGATTAGCGAATTCCCATTATTTGGTTTTGCACATCTGTATAATTTTGCTTGAATGTCTTTGTTCTTCCCACCAGTCTGTGCAGAATATGAATATTATTATCTCAAGGCGGCTTTTAGACTATATCTGTGGGTGTTACCCGTTCCCACACATGACCACAATCGAGGGAAGCTGGCATGAGATTGCAAACACTTTGCCAGCTTCCTATAGTTACAACATGGTGGGAAGATGAGAAAAAAAAAGTGTTGTAAAAAAATCTCTGCTTACATGCACCTCAGCAGTCGTACAATGGCCCATTCTAATAAAAAAAATACGTAGAGCAGCCTGGCAGGCCGTCTTTTTCAGTACACAAATGACTGGGAAACGAAGCTCACAAGATATAGAAAACTGCCTGTGTTCTACCCACCGAGTGAGGGCATGTGAAGGGCACAGTGGGTTGGAACTGGCAGCAACCAGTACACAATGCCCATGAGCTCTTTGTGTGGAGCAGACTGAAGAGGACGATAACTATAACAACATATACATATTTGGAAGCAATAAACAAGATTTTGTTCCAGACCTTACGGTCAAATTTTCTTTCTATGCATTGAAGAAAAATTTGCGCCGGCACAGATTTATAATTGCTACTATACTTTAATAACAATCACACTTTTGTGCATTTCAAATTTTCCTTGTATTTTAATTAAATCAGAACATGATTGTATAAAATGCCAGCCATTGTTTATATTTAATAAATATATTATAATTACACACTGTTCAATTTTAAACCCTGTTTTTCAGGTTGTTTGTAACTTTTGATTGTTTGAATACATTTCTTTGTGGGTATTTTTAGTGACTGGAAATTAAAGTAAATTGATTGAGTTGTTAAAGGGACATTTTATTTAAAGGCGGAATCACTTGAAAACACAATTATTTTTTTTTCATGATTCAGATAGAGCGTGCAAGTTTGCAACTTTCTAATTTACTCCTATTATCAATTTTTCTTCGTTCTCTTGCTATCTTTGATTGAAAAAGCAGAATGTAAGCTTAGGAGCCGGGTCATGTTTGGCTCAGCACCTGAGTAGTGCTTGCTAATTGGTGGCTCCTAATCCTTACATTCCTGGTTTTCAAATAAAGATAGCAAGAGAATGACATTTTTTTTATAATAGGAGTAAATTAGAAAGATGCTTAAAATTGCAGGCTCTATCTGAATCAGTATATTGATATCATTGTAAAGGGACTTTAAGCAACCAATAAGGATGCTTGTCTTGAAACTTGCCAAACCTACAGCAAGAAATGCTCTACTAATCTTTATGAAATGTGATATGTAGATAGATTGAATATAGTGGATGCTGAGATATAAAAGTGTAAAGTCATAAATGTTTACACTTTTGAGCAAGGTCAGTAAAAGCAAACAGCTAAAAGAAAAAGTATGTAGATATGCTCAGTAGTTGCATTTGGAAAGGTAGTTGTGGTCCCAGGTATTGGTCTCTACATGATGCTGTAGCCTGCAGGGCAATGAATGCCTGCGGCGGTTTCCTATAGATTTGCTTTATGTATTAGCTGAGGACACAATACACACTACACTAAGCACTTTTTACACACACTATATGTATGGGACTGTTATGGTTCATGGTTGTAGTGGCCTTTTTAAGAATACTTTAACTCAGTTTTAGAGACAGACGTGTGAATCAGTGACGACATGATGATGTGTGTATAGGAGCCCTGCTCCTCTCCTGTCTGTGAGGAATAACTGCAGCAGCCATGAAGTTGTTCTGTAACAGTGGTAGCGTGTAAGGAAACTAAGGGCCTGATTATTTAAGAGTGCTCGCCAGTACTTCCTGGTGGAAATAACTAAAGACACTTTTTACCCTGAAAACAGGGTGTCTCGCTACGGGGGTGTATACTGAATTTTCGTGTGGGAAGGAGATGTATACATTACAAAAGTGCACAATAAAAATGGTAAATTAAAAATCATACAAAACGAATAATCCACACATAAATATGCAGGAAAAAATTGTATTGTTATGGTGCATAAAAAATCATATTTTATCAAAAATTTGTATGTAAATTACACATTAATAAATCGTATTCACATTCACAGCATAAATCGTAATTTCCGTATACTGGATGTGTAAGAAACACATTGAAATTCGTACTTATAAGTACAAAATACAAAGCGTAATTGTTGTTGTATGAAATGTTCTCTCAAATCCCACCGTAATTATCTAAACATTTCCGCCCCACAGATCTCACAGTTTTTTCTCGCAAACTAAAAGTTGACGAGGTTGTGACAAAATACACAAAATATCTAAAATCCTAAAAGAAAAACACAAGCATACGAAATTGAAAGTGAATTGTAAGCCGCTTTATACAGAAAGCAGCGCAATGGGGCATATTTATGATTGTGTGAGCGGACATGATCTGATATAGCGGATCATGACCGCTGCACATCGATAAATGCCGACAGCATACGCTCTCTGCATTTATCATTGCACTAGCAGTTCTTGCGAACTGCTGGTGCAATGCCGCCCCCTGCAGATTCGCGGCCAATCCAGCAGGGGGTGTCAAGCAACCCAATCGTATTCGATCGGGTTAATTTCTGTCGATTTCTGTCCGCCGCCTCAGAGCAGGCGGACAGGTTATGGAGCAGCGGTCCGTACGAAGCTTGATAAATATGCCCCAATGTGTTTCGTTTTTGATACAGGTTTTCATTTATAAAGTGTGCCCCTTGTTCACTGCTAAATTCGCAAAAAAACACGGTGAAGTTTTCGTTTCCAGCGAGCTCCACCACTTTCTATAGGAGACATATCGCCACTAGCAGAAACTGCCCCTTTTTTAAGATAATCCCACCAGGGCAGCACTGACGAGGGTCGTCGTGTAAAACCACACCTGATCTGACAAAGTTTAGATAATCAGCACCTAAATCTTTTTTTTTTTCCCAGCAAAGAAAAGAAAGTAAAATCTTTACCAGCCAGTATTGTAACAATTTGTTTTGTGTCTTGATAATTTGTGAAGATCAGAATACGTTTTGTTTTTTTTTGTATGAAAGTTTTGCTATTACAATAATAATATTTCGGCAGGAAAAAAAAAATCTCTTTAGAATGTTTGGTTGGGCAAGAACAGAAGAGAAATGCAGGACAAATTAAATGTTCCCACACAATTCTTTACAATAAAAAGCCATGAAATCCACTGCAAATGCCAGAGTTAGTTTCCAATCAAACATTAAAATTTATTCAAGATATTTAAAGGGACATTCAGTCCAAAATTTAAATGCACATAGAAGAACATATTTGCATTATACATGTATTGGTAAAAATGCTTCTGGTAAACGTTATCACTGTTTTAGTGTTAACATTTTTCTCTGCACGTGCATGTGAAGCACAGCTAGATATTCTCAGTGCACCAGCATTTTAATACTGCAGCTGTGTAGAGCTCAAGTGGGGCTTTTATCATGTTAGCAATTAAAAAATGGAGTCATTACCAAATGGTACAAGCACCTTAGGCTCTCTGTGAACGTGCTGTGTTTAAAATGCTGGTGCACGGAGCATACTTACATACACTTTTGAAACAGATATAGCTTTTATTACAAGTATTTTTGCTAATACACGTATAATACAAAAATTCTTCTATTTATTGGCTGGAATGTCCCTTTAAATGTGCACAATTACAACAGAATAGTTACTACTCACAGTGATTTTGTTGTTTTCTTGTGCATCTGCAGTTCTCTTCAGAGCCTTTGCAGATGCCGTCTGGTGAAGCGCTGCATTGGCATTCTGGGCACTGCCATGCTGGAGGTCACGTATTTGTGCACTCTGTAGCAGAAGTGATGAGCTTTCACATATCAGTGATGTTCCCGGCAATATAGTGCATTTCTGGGTTAGCACACATAATACAGAACGTATACATAAATGCATAACATATATAAAAAAGGTAACATGAATAATATAGGCCAGAGAACAGCAACCTTGGCACCCCAGATGTTTTGGAACTACATTTCCCATGATGTTGAGATACTCTTTGTTTAGGCCGTCTGTGCATCATGGGAAATGTAGTTCTAAAACATCTGGGGTGCCAAGGTTGCTGATCACTGATATAGGCGATGCTGATACTGCATAAAGTATGTGATCATGTTTGTGCATATTACAGTATGCGATCATGTTTGTGCATATTACAGTATGTGATCATGTTTGTGCATATTACAGTATGTGATCATGTTTGTGCATATTACAGTATGTGATCATGTTTGTGCATATTACAGTCATGTTTGTGCATATTACAGTATGCGATCATGTTTGTACATATTACAGTATGTGATCATGTTTGTGCATATTACAGTATGTGATCATGTTTGTGCATATTACAGTATGCGATCATGTTTGTGCATATTACAGTATACAATCATGTTTGTGCATATTACAGTATGTGATCATGTTTGTGCATATTACAGTATGTGATCATGTTTGTGCATATTACAGTATGCGATCATGTTTGTGCATATTACAGTATATGATCATGTTTGCGCATATTACAGTATGTGATCATGTTTGTGCATATTACAGTATGTGATCATGTTTGTGCATATTACAGTCATGTTTGTGCATATTACAGTATGTGATCATGTTTGTGCATATTACAGTATGCGATCATGTTTGTGCATATTACAGTATGTGATCATGTTTGTGCATATTACAGTATGCGATCATGTTTGTGCATATTACAGTATGTGATCATGTTTGTGCATATTACAGTATGTGATCATGTTTGTGCATATTACAGTATACAATCATGTTTGTGCATATTACAGTATACAATCATGTTTGTGCATATTACAGTATGTGATCATGTTTGTGCATATTACAGTATGTGATCATGCTTGTGCATATTACAGTATGCGATCATGTTTGTGCATATTACAGTATATGATCATGTTTGCGCATATTACAGTATGTGATCATGTTTGTGCATATTACAGTATGTGATCATGTTTGTGCATATTACAGTATGTGATCTTGTTTGTGCATATTACAGTATGCAATCATGTTTGTGCATATTACAGTATGTGATCATGTTTGTGCATATTACAGTATTTGATCATGTTTGCGCATATTACAGTATGTGATCATGTTTGTGCATATTATAGTATGTGATCATGTTTGTGCATATTACAGTATGTGATCATGTTTGTGTATATTACAGTATGTGATCATGTTTGTGCATATTACAGTATGTGATCATGTTTGTGCATATTACAGTAAGTGATCATGTTTGCGCATATTACAGTATATGATCATGTTTGTGCATATTACAGTATGTGATCATGTTTGTGCATATTACAGTATATGATCATGTTTGCGCATATTACATTATGTGATCATGTTTGTGCATATTACAGTATGTGATCATGTTTGTGCATATTACAGTATGTGATCATGTTTGTGCATATTACAGTATGTGATCATGTTTGCGCATATTACAGTATATGATCATGTTTGTGCATATTACAGTATGTGATCATGTTTGTGCATATTACAGTATATGATCATGTTTGTGCATATTACAGTATACGATCATGTTTGTGCATATTACAGTATATGATCATGTTTGTGCATATTACAGTATGTGATCATGTTTGTGCATATTACAGTATGTGATCATGTTTGCGCATATTACAGTATGTGATCATGTTTGTGCATATTACAGTATGTGATCATGTTTGTGCATATTACAGTATATGATCATGTTTGTGCATATTACAGTATACGATCATGTTTGTGCATATTACAGTATATGATCATGTTTGTGCATATTACAGTATGTGATCATGTTTGTGCATATTACAGTATGTGATCATGTTTGCGCATATTACAGTATGTGATCATGTTTGTGCATATTACAGTATGTGATCATGTTTTTGCATATTACAGTATGTGATCATGTTTGCGCATATTACAGTATGTGATCATGTTTGCGCATATTACAGTATGTGATCATGTTTGCTCATATTACAGTATGTGATCATGTTTGCGCATATTACAGTATGTGATCATGTTTGTGCATATTACAGTATGTGATCATGTTTGTGCATATTACAGTATGTGATCATGTTTGCGCATATTACAGTATGTGATCATGTTTGCGCATATTACAGTATGTGATCATGTTTGCGCATATTACAGTATGTGATCATGTTTGTGCATATTACAGTATGTGATCATGTTTGCTCATATTACAGTATGTGATCATGTTTGCGCATATTACAGTATGTGATCATGTTTGTGCATATTACAGTATGTGATCATGTTTGTGCATATTACCGTATGTGATCATGTTTGTGCATATTACAGTATGTGATCATGTTTGTGCATATTACCGTATGTGATCATGTTTGTGCATATTACAGTATGTGATCATGTTTGTGCATATTACAGTATATGATCATGTTTGTGCATATTACAGTATATGATCATGTTTGTGCATATTACAGTATATGATCATGTTTGTGCATATTACAGTATGCATTATTAGAGCTCAAGTGAGGCTTTTATCATGTTAGCAATAAAAAAATTGAGTCATTACCAAATGGTACAAGCACCTTAGGCTCTCTGTGAACATGCTGTGTTTAAAATGCTGGTGCACGGAGCATACTTACACACACTTTTGAAACAGATATTGCTTTTATTACAAGTACAGGTAGCCCTCAGTTTACGCCAGGGTTAGGTTCCAAAAGGAATGGTTGTAAATCAAAATTGTTGTAAATTGAAACCCAGTTTATAATGTAAGTCAATGGGAAGTGAAGGAGTTAGGTTCCAGGCCCCTCTCAAAATTGTCATAAGTAACACCTAATACATTATTTTTAAAGCTTTGAAATGAAGACTTTAAATGCTAAACAGCATTATAAACCTAATAAAATAATCACACAATACAGAATATTTAATTAAACTAAGTCAAATGAACAAAAACATTTGCTAAACAGCATTATAAACCTAATTAAAATAATCACACAACACAGACTTCACTTGCATTTTTCTGCAAGCAGTTCTTTCTATGCATTCCAATCTGGACTGATTTATAGACAGGAAGATTTTGTTCCTTTGAAATCTGCTTGATAGCTCAGGTCTGGTTAAACTGATTAATTTCAGCTTGCTTGGCTTTGCTGCAACACAAGCGGACAGCTCCACCTACTGGCTATTTTAATAAATTCACTGCTTCTCAATGCTTTTAAATAGCAGTGACATGACTGGAAAAAAAGGTTGTTATTCTGAAACGGTGTAAATTGAACCGTTGTAAAACGAGGGCCACCTGTATTTTTGCTAATACATGTATAATACAAAAATTCTTCTATTTATTGGCTGGAATGTCCCTTTCAATGTGCACAATTACAACAGAATAGTTACTACTCACAGTGATTTTGTTGTTTTCTTGTGCATCTGCAGTTCTCTTCAGAGCCTTTACAGATGCCGTCTGGTGAAGCGCTGCGTTGGCATTCTGGGCACTGCCATGCTGAAGGTCACGTATTTTTGTACTCTGTAGCAGAAGTGATGAGCTTTCACATATCAGTGATGTTCCCGGCAATATAGTGCATTTCTGGGTTAGCACACATAATACAGAACGTATACATAAATGCATAACATATATAAAAAAGGTAACATGAATAATATAGGCCAGAACACAGCAACCTTGGCACCCCAGATGTTTTGGAACTACATTTCCCATGATGTTGAGATACTCTTTGTTTAGGCCGTCTGTACATCATGGGAAATGTAGTTCTAAAACATCTGGGGTGCCAAGGTTGCTGATCACTGATATAGGCGATGCAGATACTGCATAAAGTATGTGATCATGTTTGTGCATATTACAGTATGCGATCATGTTTGTGCATATTACAGTATGTGATCATGTTTGTGCATATTACAGTATACGATCATGTTTGAGCATATTACAGTATGCGATCATGTTTGTGCATATTACAGTATGTGATCATGTTTGTGCATATTACAGTATGTGATCATGTTTGTGCATATTACAGTATGTGATCATATTTGTGCATATTACAGTATGCGATCATGTTTGTGCATATTACAGTATATGATCATGTTTGTGCATATTACAGTATGCGATCATGTTTGTGCATATTACAGTATGTGATCATGTTTGTGCATATTACAGTATGCGATCATGTTTGTGCATATTACAGTATGCGATCATGTTTGTGCATATTACAGTCATGTTTGTGCATATTACAGTATGTGATCATGTTTGCGCATATTACAGTATGTGATCATGTTTGTGCATATTACAGTATGCGATCATGTTTGTGCATATTACAGTCATGTTTGTGCATATTACAGTATACGATCATGTTTGTGCATATTACAGTATGCGATCATGTTTGCGCATATTACAGTATGTGATCATGTTTGTGCATTTTACAGTATGTGATCATGTTTGTGCATATTACAGTATGTGATCATGTTTGTGCATATTACAGTATGTGATCATGTTTGTGCATATTACAGTATGCGATCATGTTTGTGCATATTACAGTATATGATCATGTTTGTGCATATTACAGTATGTGATCATGTTTGTGCATATTACAGTATGTGATCATGTTTGTGCATATTACAGTATGTGATCATGTTTGTGCATATTACAGTATTTGATCATGTTTGTGCATATTACAGTATACGATCATGTTTGTGTGCATATTACAGTATACGATCATGTTTGTGCATATTACAGTATGTGATCATGTTTGTGCATATTACAGTATATGATCATGTTTGTGCATATTACAGTATGTGATCATGTTTGTGCATATTACAGTATGTGATCATGTTTGTGCATATTACAGTATGTGATCATGTTTGTGCATATTACAGTATGTGATCATGTTTGTGCATATTACAGTATGTGATCATGTTTGTGCATATTACAGTATGCGATCATGTTTGTGCATATTACAGTATACGATCATGTTTGTGCATATTACAGTATGCGATCATGTTTGTGCATATTACAGTATGCGATCATGTTTGTGCATATCACAGTATGTGATCATGTTTGTGCATATTACAGTATGTGATCATGTTTGTGCATATTACAGTATGTGATCATGTTTGTGGATATTACAGTATGTGATCAAGTTTGTGCATATTACAGTATGTGATCATGTGTGTGCATATTATAGTATGTGATCATGTTTGTGCATATTACAGTATGTGATTATGTTTGTGCATATTACAGTATACGATCATGTTTGTGCATATTACAGTATGCGATCATGTTTGTGCATATCACAGTATGTGATCATGTTTGTGCATATTACAGTATGTGATCATGTTTGTGGATATTACAGTATGTGATCAAGTTTGTGCATATTACAGTATGTGATCATGTTTGTGCATATTATAGTATGTGATCATGTTTGTGCATATTACAGTATGTGATTATGTTTGTGCATATTACAGTATACGATCATGTTTGTGCATATTACAGTATGCGATCATGTTTGTGCATATCACAGTATGTGATCATGTTTGTGCATATTACAGTATGTGATCATGTTTGTGCATATCACAGTATGTGATCATGTTTGTGCATATCACAGTATGTGATCATGTTTGTGCATATCACAGTATGTGATCATGTTTGTGCATATCACAGTATGTGATCATGTTTGTGCATATTACAGTATGTGATCATGTTTGTGCATATTACAGTATGTGATCATGTTTGTGCATATTACAGTATGTGATCATGTTTGTGCATATTACAGTATGTGATCATGTTTGTGCATATTACAGTATGTGATCATGTTTGTGCATATTACAGTATGTGATCATGTTTGTGCATATTACAGTATGTGATCATGTTTGTGCATATTACAGTATGAGATCATGTTTGTGCATATTACAGTATGCGATCATGTTTGTGCATATTACAGTATGCGATCATGTTTGTGCAGATTACAGTATGTGATCATGTTTGTGCATATTACAGTATGTGATCATGTTTGTGCATATTACAGTATGAGATCATGTTTGTGCATATTACAGTATGTGATCATGTTTGCGCATATTACAGTATGTGATCATGTTTGCGCATATTACAGTATGCGATCAAGTTTGTGCATATTACAGTATGCGATCATGTTTGTGCATATTACAGTATGCGATCATGTTTGTGCATATTACAGTATGTGATCATGTTTGTGCATATTACAGTATATGATCATGTTTGTGCATATTACAGTATGTGATCATGTTTGCGCATATTACAGTATGCGATCATGTTTGTGCATATTACAGTATGCGATCATGTTTGTGCATATTACAGTATATGATCATGTTTGTGCATATTACAGTATGCGATCATGTTTGTGCATATTACAGTATGCGATCATGTTTGTGCATATTACAGTATGTGATCATGTTTGTGCATATTACAGTATATGATCATGTTTGTGCATATTACAGTATGTGATCATGTTTGCGCATATTACAGTATGCGATCATGTTTGCACATATTACAAACAAACATGTTAAAGAACATTGGAATATGAAATATTCATAATTGCATGTCGCGTTCGCGCTAATGAGAATATGTCATGGTGTTTGCACGCGAGTAGGTTTTTTCTATTCTTTTTTTCTCCATTGACTTCTGCATATCACAGTATGTGATCATGTTTGTGCATATTACAGTATGTGATCATGTTTGTGCATATTACAGTATGTGATCATGTTTGTGCATATTACAGTATGTGATCATGTTTGTGCATATTACAGTATGTGATCATGTTTGTGCATATTACAGTATGAGATCATGTTTGTGCATATTACAGTATGCGATCATGTTTGTGCATATTACAGTATGCGATCATGTTTGTGCATATTACAGTATACAATCATGTTTGTGCATATTACAGTATGTGATCATGTTTGTGCATATTACAGTATGTGATCATGTTTGCGCATATTACAGTATATGATCATGTTTGTGCATATTACAGTATGTGATCATGTTTGTGCATATTACAGTATATGATCATGTTTGTGCATATTACAGTATACGATCATGTTTGTGCATATTACAGTATATGATCATGTTTGTGCATATTACAGTATGTGATCATGTTTGTGCATATTACAGTATGTGATCATGTTTGTGCATATTACAGTATGTGATCATGTTTTTGCATATTACAGTATGTGATCATGTTTGCGCATATTACAGTATGTGATCATGTTTGCGCATATTACAGTATGTGATCATGTTTGCTCATATTACAGTATGTGATCATGTTTGCGCATATTACAGTATGTGATCATGTTTGTGCATATTACAGTATGTGATCATGTTTGTGCATATTACAGTATGTGATCATGTTTGCGCATATTACAGTATGTGATCATGTTTGCGCATATTACAGTATGTGATCATGTTTGCGCATATTACAGTATGTGATCATGTTTGTGCATATTACAGTATGTGATCATGTTTGCTCATATTACAGTATGTGATCATGTTTGCGCATATTACAGTATGTGATCATGTTTGTGCATATTACAGTATGTGATCATGTTTGTGCATATTACCGTATGTGATCATGTTTGTGCATATTACAGTATGTGATCATGTTTGTGCATATTACCGTATGTGATCATGTTTGTGCATATTACAGTATGTGATCATGTTTGTGCATATTACAGTATATGATCATGTTTGTGCATATTACAGTATATGATCATGTTTGTGCATATTACAGTATATGATCATGTTTGTGCATATTACAGTATGCATTATTAGAGCTCAAGTGAGGCTTTTATCATGTTAGCAATAAAAAAATTGAGTCATTACCAAATGGTACAAGCACCTTAGGCTCTCTGTGAACATGCTGTGTTTAAAATGCTGGTGCACGGAGCATACTTACACACACTTTTGAAACAGATATTGCTTTTATTACAAGTACAGGTAGCCCTCAGTTTACGCCAGGGTTAGGTTCCAAAAGGAATGGTTGTAAATCAAAATTGTTGTAAATTGAAACCCAGTTTATAATGTAAGTCAATGGGAAGTGAAGGAGTTAGGTTCCAGGCCCCTCTCAAAATTGTCATAAGTAACACCTAATACATTATTTTTAAAGCTTTGAAATGAAGACTTTAAATGCTAAACAGCATTATAAACCTAATAAAATAATCACACAATACAGAATATTTAATTAAACTAAGTCAAATGAACAAAAACATTTGCTAAACAGCATTATAAACCTAATTAAAATAATCACACAACACAGACTTCACTTGCATTTTTCTGCAAGCAGTTCTTTCTATGCATTCCAATCTGGACTGATTTATAGACAGGAAGATTTTGTTCCTTTGAAATCTGCTTGATAGCTCAGGTCTGGTTAAACTGATTAATTTCAGCTTGCTTGGCTTTGCTGCAACACAAGCGGACAGCTCCACCTACTGGCTATTTTAATAAATTCACTGCTTCTCAATGCTTTTAAATAGCAGTGACATGACTGGAAAAAAAGGTTGTTATTCTGAAACGGTGTAAATTGAACCGTTGTAAAACGAGGGCCACCTGTATTTTTGCTAATACATGTATAATACAAAAATTCTTCTATTTATTGGCTGGAATGTCCCTTTCAATGTGCACAATTACAACAGAATAGTTACTACTCACAGTGATTTTGTTGTTTTCTTGTGCATCTGCAGTTCTCTTCAGAGCCTTTACAGATGCCGTCTGGTGAAGCGCTGCGTTGGCATTCTGGGCACTGCCATGCTGAAGGTCACGTATTTTTGTACTCTGTAGCAGAAGTGATGAGCTTTCACATATCAGTGATGTTCCCGGCAATATAGTGCATTTCTGGGTTAGCACACATAATACAGAACGTATACATAAATGCATAACATATATAAAAAAGGTAACATGAATAATATAGGCCAGAACACAGCAACCTTGGCACCCCAGATGTTTTGGAACTACATTTCCCATGATGTTGAGATACTCTTTGTTTAGGCCGTCTGTACATCATGGGAAATGTAGTTCTAAAACATCTGGGGTGCCAAGGTTGCTGATCACTGATATAGGCGATGCAGATACTGCATAAAGTATGTGATCATGTTTGTGCATATTACAGTATGCGATCATGTTTGTGCATATTACAGTATGTGATCATGTTTGTGCATATTACAGTATGTGATCATGTTTGTGCATATTACAGTATACGATCATGTTTGTGCATATTACAGTATGCGATCATGTTTGTGCATATTACAGTATGTGATCATGTTTGTGCATATTACAGTATGTGATCATGTTTGTGCATATTACAGTATGTGATCATATTTGTGCATATTACAGTATGCGATCATGTTTGTGCATATTACAGTATATGATCATGTTTGTGCATATTACAGTATGCGATCATGTTTGTGCATATTACAGTATGTGATCATGTTTGTGCATATTACAGTATGCGATCATGTTTGTGCATATTACAGTATGCGATCATGTTTGTGCATATTACAGTCATGTTTGTGCATATTACAGTATGTGATCATGTTTGCGCATATTACAGTATGTGATCATGTTTGTGCATATTACAGTATGCGATCATGTTTGTGCATATTACAGTCATGTTTGTGCATATTACAGTATACGATCATGTTTGTGCATATTACAGTATGCGATCATGTTTGCGCATATTACAGTATGTGATCATGTTTGTGCATTTTACAGTATGTGATCATGTTTGTGCATATTACAGTATGTGATCATGTTTGTGCATATTACAGTATGTGATCATGTTTGTGCATATTACAGTATGCGATCATGTTTGTGCATATTACAGTATATGATCATGTTTGTGCATATTACAGTATGTGATCATGTTTGTGCATATTACAGTATGTGATCATGTTTGTGCATATTACAGTATGTGATCATGTTTGTGCATATTACAGTATTTGATCATGTTTGTGCATATTACAGTATACGATCATGTTTGTGTGCATATTACAGTATACGATCATGTTTGTGCATATTACAGTATGTGATCATGTTTGTGCATATTACAGTATATGATCATGTTTGTGCATATTACAGTATGTGATCATGTTTGTGCATATTACAGTATGTGATCATGTTTGTGCATATTACAGTATGTGATCATGTTTGTGCATATTACAGTATGTGATCATGTTTGTGCATATTACAGTATGTGATCATGTTTGTGCATATTACAGTATGCGATCATGTTTGTGCATATTACAGTATACGATCATGTTTGTGCATATTACAGTATGCGATCATGTTTGTGCATATTACAGTATGCGATCATGTTTGTGCATATCACAGTATGTGATCATGTTTGTGCATATTACAGTATGTGATCATGTTTGTGCATATTACAGTATGTGATCATGTTTGTGGATATTACAGTATGTGATCAAGTTTGTGCATATTACAGTATGTGATCATGTGTGTGCATATTATAGTATGTGATCATGTTTGTGCATATTACAGTATGTGATTATGTTTGTGCATATTACAGTATACGATCATGTTTGTGCATATTACAGTATGCGATCATGTTTGTGCATATCACAGTATGTGATCATGTTTGTGCATATTACAGTATGTGATCATGTTTGTGGATATTACAGTATGTGATCAAGTTTGTGCATATTACAGTATGTGATCATGTTTGTGCATATTATAGTATGTGATCATGTTTGTGCATATTACAGTATGTGATTATGTTTGTGCATATTACAGTATACGATCATGTTTGTGCATATTACAGTATGCGATCATGTTTGTGCATATCACAGTATGTGATCATGTTTGTGCATATTACAGTATGTGATCATGTTTGTGCATATCACAGTATGTGATCATGTTTGTGCATATCACAGTATGTGATCATGTTTGTGCATATCACAGTATGTGATCATGTTTGTGCATATCACAGTATGTGATCATGTTTGTGCATATTACAGTATGTGATCATGTTTGTGCATATTACAGTATGTGATCATGTTTGTGCATATTACAGTATGTGATCATGTTTGTGCATATTACAGTATGTGATCATGTTTGTGCATATTACAGTATGTGATCATGTTTGTGCATATTACAGTATGTGATCATGTTTGTGCATATTACAGTATGTGATCATGTTTGTGCATATTACAGTATGAGATCATGTTTGTGCATATTACAGTATGCGATCATGTTTGTGCATATTACAGTATGCGATCATGTTTGTGCATATTACAGTATGTGATCATGTTTGTGCATATTACAGTATGTGATCATGTTTGTGCATATTACAGTATGAGATCATGTTTGTGCATATTACAGTATGTGATCATGTTTGCGCATATTACAGTATGTGATCATGTTTGCGCATATTACAGTATGCGATCAAGTTTGTGCATATTACAGTATGCGATCATGTTTGTGCATATTACAGTATGCGATCATGTTTGTGCATATTACAGTATGCGATCATGTTTGTGCATATTACAGTATGTGATCATGTTTGTGCATATTACAGTATATGATCATGTTTGTGCATATTACAGTATGTGATCATGTTTGCGCATATTACAGTATGCGATCATGTTTGTGCATATTACAGTATGCGATCATGTTTGTGCATATTACAGTATATGATCATGTTTGTGCATATTACAGTATGCGATCATGTTTGTGCATATTACAGTATGCGATCATGTTTGTGCATATTACAGTATGTGATCATGTTTGTGCATATTACAGTATATGATCATGTTTGTGCATATTACAGTATGTGATCATGTTTGCGCATATTACAGTATGCGATCATGTTTGCACATATTACAAACAAACATGTTAAAGAACATTGGAATATGAAATATTCATAATTGCATGTCGCGTTCGCGCTAATGAGAATATGTCATGGTGTTTGCACGCGAGTAGGTTTTTTCTATTCTTTTTTTCTCCATTGACTTCTGCATATCACAGTATGTGATCATGTTTGTGCATATTACAGTATGTGATCATGTTTGTGCATATTACAGTATGTGATCATGTTTGTGCATATTACAGTATGTGATCATGTTTGTGCATATTACAGTATGTGATCATGTTTGTGCATATTACAGTATGAGATCATGTTTGTGCATATTACAGTATGCGATCATGTTTGTGCATATTACAGTATGCGATCATGTTTGTGCAGATTACAGTATGTGATCATGTTTGTGCATATTACAGTATGTGATCATGTTTGTGCATATTACAGTATGAGATCATGTTTGTGCATATTACAGTATGTGATCATGTTTGCGCATATTACAGTATGTGATCATGTTTGCGCATATTACAGTATGCGATCAAGTTTGTGCATATTACAGTATGCGATCATGTTTGTGCATATTACAGTATGCGATCATGTTTGTGCATATTACAGTATGCGATCATGTTTGTGCATATTACAGTATGTGATCATGTTTGT
Source organism: Bombina bombina (assembly GCF_027579735.1). Classification (NCBI taxonomy): domain Eukaryota; kingdom Metazoa; phylum Chordata; class Amphibia; order Anura; family Bombinatoridae; genus Bombina; species Bombina bombina. Next base: position 93,770,030 of record NC_069510.1, read on the forward strand.
GCATATTACAGTATATGATCATGTTTGTGCATATTACAGTATGTGATCATGTTTGCGCATATTACAGTATGCGATCATGTTTGTGCATATTACAGTATGCGATCATGTTTGTGCATATTACAGTATATGATCATGTTTGTGCATATTACAGTATGCGATCATGTTTGTGCATATTACAGTATGCGATCATGTTTGTGCATATTACAGTATGTGATCATGTTTGTGCATATTACAGTATATGATCATGTTTGTGCATATTACAGTATGTGATCATGTTTGCGCATATTACAGTATGCGATCATGTTTGCACATATTACAAACAAACATGTTAAAGAACATTGGAATATGAAATATTCATAATTGCATGTCGCGTTCGCGCTAATGAGAATATGTCATGGTGTTTGCACGCGAGTAGGTTTTTTCTATTCTTTTTTTCTCCATTGACTTCTATGGGGAAATACGTAAATGTGCATGTGATATTGTTCAGATTTTTGCGCTATAAATAAGTTTTTTTTTAACTTGTAATACGAGTGCAACGCAACTAGTGCAAAAAGCTTAACTCTAGCAGATTTGTTGCGATCGCAAAAAAATACAGCGCCACTTGTATCCCAAAATGTTGTATCTTTATGTGTTAAAGGAACATGGAACCCAAAATGTTGTATCCTTGTGTTAAAGGGACATAAAATCCAAAAAGTTGTAGCTTTGTGTAAAAGGGACATGAAACCCAAAATGTTTCTTTCATGATTTAGACAGAGCATATCATTTTAAACAACTTCCCAATTAACTTATATTATTAAATGTACTTCACTCTCTTGGTATCCTTTGTTAAAAAGCACTCCTAGGTAGGCTCAGAGGTAGCAATGCATTACTGGGAGCTAGCTGAGCACAACAAGATGGATATCTGTGCAGTCACCAATCAACAGCTAGCTATCATTAGTGCATTGCTGCTCTTGATCCTACCTACGTATGTTTTCCAACAAAGGATACCAAGAGAATAAAATCAATTAGATAAATAGAATTGAAATGGAAAGTTGTTTAACACTGTATGCTCTGTCTGTATCATGAAATAAAAATGTGGGGGTTCATGTCCCTTTAATATATGCTATGCATGTAGAACAGTTTTGACTTCAACGCCCCTTGAAACACTAGACCTACATCTGACAATACTGCACAAAATTAAACTGTGATAACACAGCTGAGGGTCACTTTGATGCCCCCCCCCCCATGCCTATCCCCTTCTACAGAAGATATCAGATTTGTATTTTGTCAGCTGGATTCATTAATTGTTTCCATGTCCAACCAACATCTGGCAACAGCCTCGGAGCAAACAAACAAGTTCTGCGTTCTCCCTTCAGGAGGTGGCTTCATAATATGGCGGAGACGATGAAAACACTTTGCGCTCGTGTTTGTTGACTCCATTTGGAGACGATTAAGAACTAATTAATTATGCTACATTTTCAACAGTTGATATTTTTTTGGAAATTCCAAATCATTTAATACTTTATACGTAGATACATTTTTCACTCTGCATCTGAGAGTATTTAGGATTTACTCACCCTTTTAAAGGGACATTAAACCCATTTTTTTTCTTTCATGCTTTAGATAGAGCATGTCATTTTAAACAACTTTCCAATTTAATTCTGTTATCTATTTTTGTATTCTCTTGATACCCTTTGTTGAAAAGGATACATAGGTAGACTCAGGGGCTGCTGATTGGTGGCTGCATATATATGCTCACCCAATGCATTTAGCTAGATCCCAGTAGTGCATTGCTGCTTCTTCAATCAAGAATAGCAAGAGAACAAAGCAAATTAGATAATAAAAGTAAATTGGAAAGTTGTTTAGAATTGTATTCTCTATCTAAATTATGAAAGAAAGATTTGGGGTTTTGTGACCCTTTAATTATCAATATAATATATATGTTTAACCCCTTCAGGCCAATGATAACAAGTTGTAATGCATTTCTCTTGTTAAGTGTATCCAGTCCACGGATCATCCATTACTTGTGGGATATTCTCCTTCCCAACAGGAAGTTGCAAGAGGATCACCCACAGCAGAGCTGCTATATAGCTCCTCCCCTAACTGCCATATCCAGTCATTCTCTTGCAAGTCTCAACAAAGATGGACGTAGTAAGAGGAGAGTGGTGTATTATAGTTAGTTTCTTAACTTCAATCAAAAGTTTGTTATTTTTAAATGGTACCGGAGTGTACTGTTTTATCAAAGGCAGCATTAGAAGAAGAATCTGCCTGTGATTTCTATGATCTTAGCAGAAGTAACTAAGATCCATTGCCGTTCTCACATATTCTGAGGAGTGAGGTAACTTCAGAGAGGGAATGGCGTGCAGGTTTTCCTGCAATAAGGTATGTGCAGTAAACATATTTCTAGGGATGGAACTTGCTAGAAAAATGCTGCTGATACCGGATTAATGTAAGTTAAGCCTAAATGCAGTGATTTAATAGCGACTGGTATCAGGCTTATTAACAGAGATACATACTCTTATAAAAGTGTAATATATAACGTTTGCTGGCATGTTTAATCGTTTTTATATATGCTTTGGTGATAAAACTTATTGGGGCCTAGTTTTTCCACATGGCTGGCTTTATTTTTGCCTAGAAACAGAGGCTTTCCACTGTTATAGTATAAAAGTTACAGTTGGTGCACTTAAAATTACAAACTGTGACATTCAGCTTCCCTCAGCAGTCCCCTGCATGCTATAGGACATCTCTGATGGGCTCAAAAGGCTTCAAAAGTAGGAGCTGTGGCAGTTGTTATGACTGTTTAAAAAACATATTTTTCATTTTGTTAATCTGTTTTTTGTATTAAGGGGTTAATCATCCATTTGCAAGTGGGTGCAATGCTCTGCTAACTTGTTACATACACTGTAAAAACTTTGTTAGTGTAACTGCCTTTTTTCACTGTTATTTCAAATTTTGCCAAAATTTGTTTCTCTTAAAGGCACAGTAACGTTTTTTATATTGCTTGTTAACTTTGTTTAAAGTGTTTTCCAAGCTTGCTAGTCTCATTGCTAGTCTGTACAAACATGTCTGACACAGAGGAAACTACTTGTTCATTATGTTTAAAAGCCATTGTGGAGCCCCATAGGAGAATGTGTACTAAATGTATTGATTTCACCTTAAACAGTAAAAATCAATCTTTATCTATAAAAGAATTGTCACCAGAGGGGTCTGTCGAGGGGGAAGTTATGCCGACTAACTCTCCCCACGTTTCGGACCCTTCGCCTCCCGTTCGAGGGACGCACGCTAATATGGCGCCAAGTACATCAGGGATGCCCATAGCGATTACTTTGCAGGACATGGCTGCAACCATGAATAATACCCTGTCACAGGTATTAGCCAGATTGCCTGAATTGAGAGGCAAGCGCGATAGCTCTGGGGTTAGACGAGATACAGAGCGCGTAGATGCTGTAAGAGCCATGTCTGATACTGCGTCACAATATGCACAACCTGAGGACGGAGAGCTTCAGTCTGTGGGTGACGTCTCTGAATCGGGGAGACCTGATTCAGAGATTTCTAATTTTAAATTTAAGCTTGAGAACCTCCGTGTGTTACTTGGGGAGGTATTAGCTGCTCTGAATGACTGTGACACAATTGCAGTGCCAGAGAAATTGTGTAGGCTGGATAAATACTATGCAGTGCCGGTGAGTACTGATGTTTTTCCAATACCTAAAAGGCTTACAGAAATTATTAGTAAGGAGTGGGATAGACCCGGTGTGCCCTTTTCCCCACCTCCTATATTTAGAAAAATGTTTCCAATAGATGCCACTACACAGGACTTATGGCAGACAGTCCCTAAGGTGGAGGGAGCAGTTTCTACTTTAGCAAAGCGTACCACTATCCCGGTTGAGGACAGTTGTGCTTTTTCAGATCCAATGGATAAAAAAATTAGAGGGTTACCTTAAGAAAATGTTTATTCAACAAGGTTTTTATTTTACAGCCCCTTGCATGCATTGCGCCTGTCACTGCTGCGGCGGCGGCATTCTGGTTTGAGGCCCTGGAAGAGGCCATCTATACAGCTCCATTGACTGAAATTATTGACAAGCTTAGAACACTTAAGCTAGCTAACTCATTTGTTTCTGATGCCATTGTTCATTTGACTAAACTAACGGCTAAGAATTCCGGATTCGCCATCCAGGCGCGTAGGGCGCTATGGCTTAATTCCTGGTCAGCTGATGTGACTTCAAAGTCTAAATTACTTAACATTCCTTTCAAGGGGCAGACCTTATTCGGGCCTGGTTTGAAAGAAATTATTGCTGACATTACTGGAGGTAAGGGTCATACCCTTCCTCAGGACAGGACCAAATCAAGGGCCAAACAGTCTAATTTTCGTGCCTTTCGAAATTTCAAGGCAGGTGCAGGATCAGCTCCCTCTGCTTCAAAACAAGAGGGAACTTTTCCTCAATCTAAGCAGGCCTGGAAACCTACCCAGTCCTGGAACAAGGGCAAGCAGGCCGAAAGCCTGCTGCTGCCTCCAAGACAGCATGAAGGAGCGGCCCCCTATCCAACAACGGATCTAGTAGGGGGCAGACTCTCTCTCTTCGCCCAGGCGTGGGCAAGAGATGTTCAGGATCCCTGGGCGTTGGAGATCATATCTCAGGGATATCTTCTGGACTTCAAAGCTTCTCCCCCACAAGGGAGATTTCACCTTTTAAGATTATCTGGAAACCAGATGAAGAAAGAGGCATTCCTAAGCTGCGTGCAAGACCTCCTTGTAATGGGAGTGATCCATCCAGTTCCGCGGACGGAACAAGGACAGGGGTTTTATTCAAATCTGTTTGTGGTTCCCAAAAAAGAGGGAACCTTCAGACCAATTTTGGATCTAAAGATCCTAAACAAATTCCTCAGAGTTCCGTCATTCAAGATGGAAACTATTCGAACCATTTTACCCATGATCCAAGAGGGTCAGTACATGACCACAGTGGACTTAAAGGATGCCTACCTTCACATTCCGATCCACAAGAATCATCATCGGTTCCTGAGGTTTGCCTTTCTAGACAGGCATTACCAGTTTGTAGCTCTTCCATTCGGGTTGGCTACAGCCCCAAGAATTTTTACAAAGGTTCTGGGCTCACTTCTGGCGGTTCTAAGACCGCGAGGCATAGCGGTGGCTCCTTACCTAGACGACATCCTGATACAGGCGTCAAGCTTTCAAATTGCCAAGTCTCATACAGAGATAGTTCTGGCATTTCTGAGGTCGCATGGGTGGAAAGTGAACGAAGAAAAGAGTTCTCTATCTCCTCTCACAAGGGTTTCCTTCCTAGGGACTCTGATAGATTCTATAGAAATGAAAATTTACCTGACAGAGTCCAGGTTATCAAAACTTCTAAATGCTTGCCGTGTTCTTCACTCCATTCCGCGCCCCAGGGTGGCTCAGTGCATGGAAGTAATCGGCTTAATGGTAGCGGCGATGGACATAGTGCCATTTGCGCGCCTGCATCTCAGACCGCTGCAATTATGCATGCTCAGTCAGTGGAATGGGGATTACACAGATTTGTCCCCTCTACTAAATCTGGATCAGGAAACCAGAGATACTCTTCTCTGGTGGTTATCTCGGGTCCATCTGTCCAAAGGTATGACCTTTCGCAGGCCATATTGGACCATTGTAACAAAAGACGCCAGCCTTCTAGGTTGGGGTGCAGTCTGGAACTCCCTGAAGGCTCAGGGTTCATGGACTCAGGAGGAGAAACTCCTCCCAATAAATATTCTGGAGATAAGAGCAATATTCAATGCTCTTCTAGCTTGGCCTCAGTTAGCAACACTGAGGTTCATCAGATTTCAGTCGGACAACATCACGACTGTGGCTTACATCATCCATCAAGGGGGGACCAGGAGTTCCCTAGCGATGTCAGAAGTCTCCAAGATAATTCGCTGGGCAGAGACTCACTCTTGCCACCTATCAGCGATTCATATCCCAGGGGTAGAGAACTGGGAGGCGGATTTTCTAAGTCGTCAGACTTTTCATCCGGGGAAGTGGGAACTCCATCCGGAGGTGTTTGCTCAATTGGTTCTCCGTTGGGGCAAATCAGAACTGGATCTCATGGCGTCTCGCCAGAACGCCAAGCTTCCTTGTTACGGATCCAGGTCCAGGGACCCAGAAGCGGCACTGATAGATGCTCTAGCAGCGCCTTGGTTCTTCATCCTGGCCTATGTGTTTCCACCGTTTCCTCTGCTCCCTCGTCTGATTGCCAAAATCAAACAGGAGTGAGCATCGGTGATATTGATAGCGCCTGCGTGGCCACGCAGGACCTGGTATGCAGACCTAGTGGACATGTCATCCTTTCCACCATGGACTCTGCCTCTGAGACAAGACCTTCTAATACAAGGTCCTTTCAATCATCCGAATCTACTTTCTCTGAGACTGACTGCATGGATATTGAACGCTTGATCCTATCAAAGCGTGGCTTCTCCGAGTCAGTAATTGATACCTTAATACAGGCACGAAAGCCTGTCACCAGCAAAATGTACCACAAGATTTGGCGTAAATATCTTCATTGGTGTGAATCCAAGAATTACTCATGGAGTAGGGTTAGGATTCCTAGGATATTGTCCTTCCTCCAAGAGGGTTTGGACAAAGGACTATCAGCTAGTTCTTTAAAGGGACAGATTTCTGCTCTGTCTATTCTTTTACACAAGCGTCTGGCAGAAGTTCCAGACGTTCAGGCATTTTGTCAGGCTTCAGTTAGAATTAAGCCTGTGTTTAAACCTGTTGCTCCCCCATGGAGATTAAACTTGGTTCTTAAAGTTCTTCAAGGGGTTCTGTTTGAACCCCTTCATTCTATTGATATCAAACTTCTATCATGGAAAGTTCTTTTTCTGATGGCTATTTCCTCGGCTCGAAGAGTCTCGGAGTAATTTGCCTTACATTGTGATTCTCCTTATCTGATCTTTCATTCAGATAAAGTAGTTCTGCGTACAAAACCTTTTACCTAAGGTGGTTTCAATCAAGAGATTGTTGTTCCATCATTATGCCCTAATCCTTCTTCAAAGAAGGAACGTCTTTTGCATAATCTAGACGTAGTCCGTGCATTGAAGTTTTACTTGCAGGCTACTAAAGATTTTCGCCAAACATCTCACCTGTTTGTTATTTACTCTGGACAGAGGAGAGGTCAAAAGGCCTCGGCAACCTCTCTTTCTTTTTGGCTTCGGAGTATAATCCGTTTAGCATATGAGACTGCTGGACAGCAGCCCCCTGAAAGAATTACAGCTCATTCTACTAGAGCTGTGGCTTCCACCTGGGCCTTTAAAAATGAGGCCTCTGTTGAACAGATTTGCAAGGCTGCGACTTGGTCTTCGCTTCATACCTTTTCAAAATTTTACAAATTTGATACTTTTGATTCTTCGGAGGCTGTTTTTGGGAGAAAGGTTCTACAGGCAGTGGTTCCTTCCGTTTAAGTTCCTGCCTTGTCCCTCCCATCATCCGTGTACTTAAGCTTTGGTATTGGTATCCCACAAGTAATGGATGATCCGTGGACTGGATACACTTAACAAGAGAAAACATAATTTATGCTTATTTATTTCTCTTGTAGTGTATCCAGTCCACGGCCCGCCCTGTCCTTTTAAGGCAGGTCTAAATTTTAATTAAACTTCAGTCACCACTGCACCCTATGGTTTCTCCTTTCTCGGCTTGTTTCGGTCGAATGACTGGATATGGCAGTTAGGGGAGGAGCTATATAGCAGCTCTGCTGTGGGTGATCCTCTTGCAACTTCCTGTTGGGAAGGAGAATATCCCACAAGTAATGGATGATCCGTGGACTGGATACACTACAAGAGAAATAAATTTATCAGGTAAGCATAAATTATGTTTTTATAATTGCTTTATTGCTCGTAGAAAAGAGTGGGTTTAACCAATACAAAGGCATTAAATACATAGTTAAATTTAAATCAGGGTGTGACATGTTATACTAAAACATGATCACAGAGCCAACCAGGTGTGGCATATGTTCGTATCAGCCAATAACTGGCCATTTTTAGCTCAGCTCCAGTAATGTACAGATGATTCAGAGCTGACTTTAAAGGGACTAAAGGGATAGTCAAATTGAAACTTTCATGATTCAGATAGGGCATGCAATTTTAACAAATTTCCATTTTAGTTTTATCATCAAATTTGCTTATTTCTAAGCCCTTGAAGGCTGCCTCTTATCTCAGTGCATTTTGACTGTTTTTTACAGTTAGACAGTGCTAGTTTGTGTGTGCTATATAGATAACATCTAGCTCCCTCCCGTGGAGTTACCTAGGAGCCAGAACTGATTGGCTAAAATGCAAGTCTGTCAAAAGAACTGAAATAAGGGGGCAGTCTGCAGAGGCTTAGATACAAGGTAATCACAGAGGTAAAAAGTATATTAATATAAATGTGTTGGTTATGCAAAACTTGGGAATGGGTAATAAAGGGATTATCTATCTTTTTAAACAATAAAAATTCTGGAGTAGACTGTCCCTTTAACTCTGTGTTATTCCATTTGTGTATTAAATAGTTCTGTCCAAGCAATAGTGCAATCCTAAAATGGTTTAGTAAATAAGAGTTCCTTTATATCCCCTTAAATGGTAAAACAGTTACAAACAATTAATTTGCTGAGTTGTCAGAATCCAGAGTTTTTCTTCTGATGATTAGTAAAGTTTTGGATTTAACAAGACGTGTCTGTAATTTATTTTTAAAAGCTCTCAGGGGATGTCATAAGGAAATACATAATTAATGTCATAATCATGTCATTAACAGAGATGACAAATTGCTTTTGGAAAGAATGTCTTAAACTGTTACATTAAAGGGATAGTCTATTCAAATTAAACTTTCATGATTCAGATAGGGCATGCAATTTTAAACAAATTTCCAATTTACTTTTATAATCAAATTTGCTTTGTTCTCTTGTGATTCTTTTTTGAAAGCTAAACCTAGGTAGGCTCAAACTGATTTCTAAACTGTTAAAGGCCACCTCTTATCTTGGTGCATTTTAACAGTTTTTCACAGTTAGACAGTGTTAGTTCATGTGTGCCACACACACACACATATATATATATATATATATATATATATATATATATATATATATATATATATATATATATACATATATACAGGTGGCCCTTGGTTTACGCAGGTTCAATTTGCGCCGTTTCAGTCATGTGCACTAATTAAAATAGCCAGTAGGTGGAGCTGTCCGCTTGTTTTGCAGCAAAGTTATGCAACTTAACAGGTCTGAAATTTATCTGTGTACACAGAACAGACATTAGCTATCGAGCAACAAGATTTAGCACCCACTTCCCTATTATCTTCCTGTCCAGCTGCTTGAGGTGAAGGTGAAATGCATAGAATTGGTGCAGACCCAATATTATCTAACATGCTAACAATGCAGAGAACTGATTGCAGAAAATGCAAGTAAAAAATGTTTTTGTTCATTAAACTTAGTTTGATGATGATACAATCTATATTATTAGGTTTATAATGTGGTTTAGCATTTAAAGTTTTAATTTCAAAGCTTTAAAAATAATGTATTAGGTGTTACTTATGACCATTTTGAGAGGGGCCTGGAACCTAACTCCCTCACTTCCCATTGACTTACATTATAAACTGGGTTTCAATTTACAACGGTTTCGATTTACAACCATTCCTTCTGGAACCTAACCCCGGCGTAAACTGAGGGCTACCTGTGTGTGTATATATATATATATATATATATATATATATATATATATATATATATAATATTGTGTTCACTTCTGTGGAGTTATTTATGAGTTAGAACTGATTGGCTAAAATGCAAATCTGTCAAAAGAATTGAGATAAGCAGAACAGTCTGCAAAGACTTAGATACAAGGTAATCACAGAGGTAAAAAGTAATTTTGAGTAATTAAGGTATTAGGGATCTATCTTTTTTAACTATTCAAATTCTGGACTAGACCGTCCCTTTAAACCCAGAATATAATTCTCCATAAAAATGATGTAGTAAAAACTAAATGTTTTGCACTTTCATTTTTTTTCTTGCCTGTTTTTTCTGTAATTTACCTCTCACGTTCTTGATATAACCTATCACCGAATGAGCATTAATGCTTGCACACAAGAGTGTAAAACAAAACTTCACAACAGATTTGCTACATACAAGTATGCATGTGATATTTGTTTTTTATGCCCAATAAACTATTTATTTCTCAGGACGTTAACATCACTTACTTTCTGTCTATATATACAATTCTAGTCTTTATTCAGGCTTGTTGCAGAATCACAAAAATCATCTGACCCTTTTTATTCTGTAGCTTCATGTTTGGTTAATTTGTTACTGTGTGTGTTTTGTTTTTGCAAACCGTACTGCTTTACTGCTACACGGAACAGAATGACCTTACACTCGTGTCGCAATCATACGTATATCATACGCAATTCCAGGGGTGTTTTGTCAGTAAAGTCCAAATTAAACGTTCATGATTCAGATAGGGCATGCAATTTTAAACAACTTTCCAATTTACTTTTATCATCAAATTTACTTTGTTGAAAGCTAAACCTACATAGGCTCATATGCTAATTGTTAAGCCCCTGAAGGCTGCCTCTTATCTGAATGCATTTGACAGTTTTTCACAACTAGACAGCACTAGTTCGTTTGTGTGATATAGATAACATTGTGCTCACGCCGTGGAGTTATTAATGAGTCAGCACTGATTGGCTAAAATGCAAGTCTGTCAAAAGAACTGAGATAGGAGGCAGTCTGCAGAGGCTTAGATACAAGGTAATTACAGAGGTAAAAAAAGTGAATTTATATAACAATGTTGGTTATGCAAAACTATGGAATGGGTAATAAAGGGATTATCTATCTTTTTAAACAATAACATTTTTGGAGTTTACTGTCCCTTTAAAGTATTTTATTCTATTCTGAACCAGAGCCTTGAAACATACAGTTTGAGTGTATAGTGTGTAACAAGCCAAGATTCTACACTTGCTGTATTTATTATTAATATTATTTATATTTACTCTCCCCTTTTTATTCAATTTTATAAAAGGGAACTGAAAATCAGAAATGAACTTTCATGGATCAAATAGAACATGCAATTTTAAGAGACTTTTTTTTATTTACTTCAATAAATGTTCATTCTTTTGGAACCCTTTATTAAACGGCATACCTAGGTAGGCTCAGGAGTAGCTGGGAGCTTGCTGCTGATTGGTGGCTACACATGTATGCCTCTTGTCATTTGCACACCAGATGTGTTCAGCTAATTCCCAATATTGCTTTGTTGCT
>NC_069510.1:93788763-93801263 GCF_027579735.1 Bombina bombina
GATTGGTGTCTAAATGTAGCCACCAATCAGCAAGCGCAACCCAGGTGGTGAACTTAAAATGGGCCGGCTGCTAAGCTTACATTCAAATAAAGATGCCAAGAGAACGAAGACAAATTGATAGTAGGAGTAAATTAGAAAGTTGCTTAAAATTCCATGCTCTATCTGAATCATGAAAGTTTCATTTTGACTAGACTATCCCTTTAAACTGGAATTATGATTTATCATTTTTTTCACATTAACATTGTAGAAGTAAAATTTGGTGAATTTATACGACGACGACGACCAAGTGGCTGCTTTACCTAAATATTCTACTGATGCCTGACGTTTCTATATCCTTGAGAAGTGAGCTGTGATTCAATATCATTGCATCTAGTAAGTAGGACACTATCAGTAATCCAATCAGAGACGGAAGTTGCACATAGTTGCTATTAACCGTTTAAGTCTGTCTTTGGGGCTGCAATACTTGCGAGTTCCAATTGGGATTTTACCTTTTGTAGCAAACTGGGATCAGTAACACAAAAATGACATACTCTAACGATTCCATATCATTTTCACATTACAGAGTCACAATAAATACTGCATAGAGCAAGATTATGGTGATCTACGCAGGGAACCCTAACTAATCGTTATATTTATTTTTTTGCCATCCAAAAACGATACGATATAAATGAATCCTTGCTGCCAGCCCTCACGGAGTTAATCGCAGAGAGCTTTAAGTCGTCTTAGGTCACTGAATTACAAAGCAGCCAGCACTGTCTTTTGCTGTGAAATCATTATGGAACAGATGAGTGTGAATTCAATAGATCTTTATTCTGTTGCTCCAGTGGGGGATGTGGGATCACTAAATGTGCAGCACCCTCCAGTAACAGTCTGTCATATGACCAGCATATTATTTTTTATTGATAATGACAAATCTAATAGACTACTAATGATTTGTCTTTACTAAGGGGACACTGTACTGTAAAGTTAGCTTCCAGTAACTTGTTATGCCAGCTGCAGAGTTGAACCCTTTGAGTACTAAGCACTTTTCCACCTGGGTGCTAAGCTGTTCAAAGGTTTTTTTTCTTTTTTAAACTTTTTTTTTTCTTTATCCAGATCCGCAAGACTTACACTGTTGTAAAGGGTAGGCGATTACCTTTCCAACGGTGGGTCTTGGGGGTCTGTAGCTGCTTAGATGCCTGAGATACAGGCTTCTAAGCAGCATGCCCCCTTTTACTATTTTTAACATTGTTAAGTTTAAATAAAGTTGTGCACCTTGCATAACGTGAAGCCCCGGCAATGCCTGTCACTATACAGGCCCGATCGCCAGGGTAGGAGCAGGTGGGAGCCCCCAGATCTCCCTCATGGTGGGAGAGTGCTAGCGACGGCTCTGAGCCGTCGTTAGCACCTGAGTGGGAAACTCTGCAGCGTCTGAGAGCCGTCATTAGCACTCAAGGGGTTAAAATGTACAAGAATATGTTGATTTATTTTTATTTTTGTATATGAAACTGCTGTTTCTTATCATTGAAACCGCAACCCAATAAAATGGGCTGAGATTGATAGGAAAACAAACCTCATCTCATCTGACTAATTATTTACTCAAAGTCCTTTAAAAAGTTATTTTTCCATTCGTCTAAACAGTGATAAATAAGATAAGGACTTTGAGTACTATATAGTATATTCGTAGTTTTCTGTCACAGCCCCCGCTGGGAGAGCGATTTCATCTAAACCTTTTTGTTTACATTCGGCTAGATTATGAGTTTTTGTTGGTAATGGTGTGCGGTGTTAACGAGCCTTTTTTTCTCACCGCTCACTTAAGACAACGCTGGTATTACGAGTTTTCTGAAACCCGGCGTTAGCCGCAGAAAAGTGAGCATTGAGCAAAATTTAGCTCCACATCTCACCTCAATACCAGCGCTGCTTACGGTAGCAGTGAGCTGGTAAAACGTGCTCGTGCACGATTTCCCCATAGGAAACAATGGGGCTGAGCCGGCTGAAAAAAAACCTAACACCTGCAAAAAAGCAGCGTTCAGCTCCTAACGCAGCCCCATTGTTTCCTATGGGAAAATACATTTTATGTTTACACCTAACACCCTAACATGAACCCCGAGTTTAAACACCCCTAATCTGCCGCCCCCGACATCACTGAGACCTGCATTATATTATTAACCCCTAATCTTCCGCTCCATTCACCTCCGCAACCTACATTATAATTATGAACCCCTAATCTGCTGCCCCCAACATCGCCGAACCCTACATTATATTTATTAACCCCTAATCTGCCGCCCCCAACGTCGCCGCCACTATAATAAAGTTATTAACCCCTAAATCTAAGTCTAACCCTAAACCTAACCCCCCTAACTGAAATATAATTTAAATAAATCTAAATAAAATAACTACAATTAACTAAAATAGTCCTATTTAAAACTAAATACTTACCTATAAAATAAACCCTAACGACTAGATTACGAGTCTTGCGTTAGGGTTAAAAAGCAGCGTTGAGAGGTCCCCACGCTGATTTTTAACGCCCGCTGGTATTACGAGTCTGGCAGGTACAAGTGTACCACTCACTTTTTCTCCGCATCTGGAGCATACCGCAAATCCACTTACGTCAATTGCGTATCCTATCTTTTTAATGGGATTTGCCTAACGTCTGTATTACGAGTCTTGGAGAAATTGAGCGGTACAGCCTCTCCTGTCAAGACTGATACCGCATTTAAAAGTCTTGACAGGAGAGGCTGTACCGCTCACTTTTTCCAAGACTTATAATACCGGCGTTAGGCAAATCCCATTAAAAAGATAGGATATGCAATTGACGTAAGGGGATTTGCGGTATGCTCGAGTCGCGGAAAAAAAGTGAGCGGTACACCTGTACCTGCCAGACTCGTAATACCAGCGGGCGTTAAAAAGCAGCGTTGGGACCTCTCAATGCTGCTTTTTAAGGCTAACGCAAGACTCGTAATCTAGGCGATTGTTTTTCTATAACCAGTACATCACATTTTCAGTATAGGTGGGAACACAACAGGCAAAAACAGCTATTTCAAATGAGAAAATAAAGGTAACAATATAATACACTCCAGCAGGTAAAATGGGTAATTGGGAACACATTAAGGGCTAGCTTACGAGTGGCACGTTAACAGTTGCGCTCAAGCGATAAGGGGATTATCCCGGGTGTTAGTGTGCGTTGAAATTGGTATAAAACAATACACAATTTATGCTGTATTGCTTTTTTCAAATATAGAATGGATGGCTGTAGAAATAGCTGATTCGTGTCAGATGAGCTTTTGTTGCTTAGCTTTCAATTTTGCTGCCGGCCATGACAGCTGCCCGGACACGCCCCCACTTTTCCTTTTTATTCTCACAAGTTCTATTTTTAATTTGACTTTGTATAAATCTCATTCTCCCTTTTTCCTTTTTTTCCAAACCACTATTCTTTATTTCCTCTCTAATACTGTCTTCTTGATTTTCTTGCTTTTGTCTCTGCCCCATCTTCCACAATCCGTGACTCATTACCATGAGCGTCTGCAGAATTTTTCCATCGCCGGGTGGTTGGTTGAAACAATGCTCCAAACATAATATCACAGACAGTGAAATTCAATAGATTTATTTTTATCACCCAGCACGTTTTCATTGTTCAGCATGTAACTGGCATGATAAGGAATTAGCATTTTTAACATTTACCATGTGATATCTAGAGCGTTGTTGTGTTTATAATGTGTGGTCTCAACTGTGTGTCCCAATTCTAGCGCATGGAGTAAAATATAACTCCAACACTCGCATGGACAGACATCACTCAGTTCTCTAAAAAAGGGGAAGAGCCTGAAAATTCAAGAGCCTTAAAGTGTTGAGCTGTATTCCATAGAAAGTAATGACAGGTTCTGCAGGGGCGGAGCTACCACTGGTTCAGCAGTTGCAGTGGCACCCCAAGTGCTTAGGCCATAGCAACCAGTCAATCCTAATACAGGAGAGCTTTTTATTAGTGCAGGTTGCAGGTCTATCTATACCCAAAATCATTATTATATAATTACTATTGCTTGCCACTGAGTTACATTTGCCCCCCCCCCAAAAAAACAAAATTGCACCAGAGTCCTCTGTTGAGTAGGTCTGCTACTGTGTCTCTGCTATGGAGGATCTCATGGGAGAGCGCCAATCATGTGACAGGGAACACTTGACACTGATAACAATTTTTTTTTTTTAAAGGGACAGTAAACACCTTGTAAGTACAAGCTATCTGCTGTGTTGCTAAAGAATAACATATCAGCCAATGCTAAACATATTTAAAATAAAATAACATCTCAATTTGCTACATTTGTTTTTCAATAGTCAAGCTCCACTCACCATTTGTTTTATTTGGAGAATCCTGGCTGCAGACAAAAAGACTAGCCATAACTATAAATGTATAAAGTGCATTGTTAAGCCAGTTGGGAAAATAAATATGTAGCAGGGTTGGCCTCATTTTTTTTAAGCTGTGTGCTTTTTCAGTTCTGAAAATTAAAAAACACACTGGCCTAGATTTGGAGTTCGGCGGTAGCCGTCAAAACCAGCGTTAGAGGCTCCTAACGCTGGTTTTGGCCGCCCGCTGGTATTTGGAGTCAGTGATTAAAGGGTCTAACGCTCACTTTTCAGCCGCGACTTTTCAATACCGCAGATCCCCCTACGCCATTTGCGTATCCTATCTTTTCAATGGGATCTTCCTAACGCCGGTATTTAGAGTCGTTTCTGAAGTGAGCGTTAGAGCTCTAACGACAAAATTCCAGCCGCCTGAAAATAGAAGGAGTTAAGAGCTTTCTGGCTAACGCCGGTTCATAAAGCTCTTAACTACTGTACCCTAAAGTACACTAACACCCATAAACTACCTATGTACCCCTAAACCGAGCTCCCCCCACATCGCCGCCACTCGATTAAAATTTTTAACCCCTAATCTGCCGACCGCCACCTACGTTATACTTATGTACCCCTAATCTGCTGCCCCTAACACCGCCGACCCCTATATTATATTTATTAACCCCTAACCTGCCCCCCACAACATCGCCGCCAGCTACTTAAAATAATTAACCCCTAATCTTCCGACCGCAAATCGCCGCCACCTACGTTATCCCTATGTACCCCTAATCTGCTGCCCTAACATCGCCGACCCCTATATTATATTTATTAACCCCTAATCTGCCCCCCTCAACGTCGCCGACACCTGCCTACACTTATTAACCCCTAATCTGCCGAGCGGACCTGAGCGCTACTATAATAAAGTTATGAACCCCTAACCCGCCTCACTAACCCTATCATAAATAGTATTAACCCCTAATCTGCCCTCCCTAACATCGCCGACACCTAACTTCAATTATTAACCCCTAATCTGCCGAGCGGAGCTCACCGCTACTATAATAAATTGATTAACCCCTAAAGCTAAGTCTAACCCTAACACTAACACCCCCCTAAGTTAAATATAATTTTTATCTAACGAAATAAATTAACTCTTATTAAATAAATGATTCCTATTTAAAGCTAAATACTTACCTGTAAAATAAATCCTAATATAGCTACAATATAAATTATAATTATATTATAGCTATTTTAGGATTAATATTTATTTTACAGGTAACTTTGTATTTATTTTAACCAGGTACAATAGCTATTAAATAGTTAAGAACTATTTAATAGTTACCTAGTTAAAATAATAACAAATTTACCTGTAAAATAAATCCTAACCTAAGATATAATTAAACCTAACACTACCCTATCAATAAAATAATTAAATAAACTACCTACAATTACCTACAATTAACCTAACACTACACTATCAATAAATTAATTAAACACAATTCCTACAAATAAATACAATTAAATAAACTAGCTAAAGTACACAAAATAAAAAAGAACTAAGTTACAGAAAATAAAAAAATATTTACAAACATAAGAAAAATATTACAACAATTTTAAACTAATTACACCTACTCTAAGCCCCCTAATAAAATAACAAAGCCCCCCAAAATAAAAAATTCCCTACCCTATTCTAAATTAAAAAAGTTACAAGCTCTTTTACCTTACCAGCCCTGAACAGGGCCCTTTGCGGGGCATGCCCCAAGAATTTCAGCTCTTTTGCCTGTAAAAGAATAAATACAATACCCCCCCCCCCAACATTACAACCCACCACCCACATACCCCTAATCTAACCCAAACCCCCCTTAAATAAACCTAACACTAAGCCCCTGAAGATCTTCCTACCTTGTCTTCACCATCCAGGTATCACCGATCCGTCCTGGCTCCAACATCTTCATCCAACCCAAGCGTGGGTTGGCGATCCATAATCCGGTGCTGAAGAGGTCCAGAAGAGGCTCCAAAGTCTTCCTCCTATCCGGCAAGAAGAGGACATCCGGACCGGCAAACATCTTCTCCAAGCGGCATCTTCGATCTTCTTCCATCCGGTGCGGAGCGGGTCCATCTTGAAGCAGGCGACGCGGATCCATCCTCTTCTTCCGTTGTCTCCCGACTAATGACGGTTCCTTTAAGGGACGTCATCCAAGATGGCGTCCCTCGAATTCCGATTGGCTGATAGGATTCTATCAGCCAATCGGAATTAAGGTAGGAATTTTCTGATTGGCTGATGGAATCAGCCAATCAGAATCAAGTTCAATCCGATTGGCTGATCCAATCAGCCAATCAGATTGAGCTCGCATTCTATTGGCTGATCGGAACAGCCAATAGAATGCGAGCTCAATCTGATTGGCTGATTGGATCGGCCAATCGGATTGAACTAGATTCTGATTGGCTGATTCCATCAGCCAATCAGAAAATTCCTACCTTAATTCCGATTGGCTGATAGAATCCTATCAGCCAATCGGAATTCGAGGGACGCCATCTTGGATGACGTCCCTTAAAGGAACAGTCATTCGTCGTTCAGTCGTCGGTCCGGATGGATGTTCCGCGCTGGAGGTCCGGATGGAAGACCATAGAAGATGCCGCCTGGATGATGACTTCAATCGGATGGAAGATCCTCTTCTGCCCCGCTTGGATGAAGACTTTGACCGGATCATGGACCTCTTCAGCCCCCGCTTGGGCTTGGATCAGGACATCGGAGGAGCTCTTCAGGACGGATCGGTGAACCTGGATGGTGAAGACAAGGTAGGAAGATCTTCAGGGGCTTAGTGTTAGGTTTATTTAAGGGGGGTTTGGGTTAGATTAGGGGTATGTGGGTGGTGGGTTGTAATGTTGGGGGGGGGGGGGGGTATTGTATTTATTCTTTTACAGGCAAAAGAGCTGAAATTCTTGGGGCATGCCCCGCAAAGGGCCCTGTTCAGGGCTGGTAAGGTAAAAGAGCTTGTAACTTTTTTAATTTAGAATAGGGTAGGGAATTTTTTATTTTGGGGGGCTTTGTTATTTTATTAGGGGGCTTAGAGTAGGTGTAATTAGTTTAAAATTGTTGTAATATTTTTCTTATGTTTGTAAATATTTTTTTATTTTTTGTAACTTAGTTCTTTTTTATTTTTGGTACTTTAGCTAGTTTATTTAATTGTATTTATTTGTAGGAATTGTGTTTAATTAATTTATTGATAGTGTAGTGTTAGGTTAATTGTAGGTAATTGTAGGTAGTTTATTTAATTTTTTTATTGATAGGGTAGTGTTAGGTTTAATTATATCTTAGGTTAGGATTTATTTTGCAGGTAAATTTGTTATTATTTTAACTAGGTAACTATTTAATAGCTATTGTACCTGGTTAAAATAATTACAAAGTTGCCTGTAAAATAAATATTAATCCTAAAATAGCTACAATGTAATTATAATTTATATTGTAGCTATATTAGGATTAATTTTACAGGTAAGTATTTAGCTTTAAATAGGAATCATTTATTTAATAAGAGTTAATTAATTTCGTTAGATGTAAATTATATTTAAGTTATGGGGGTGTTAGGGTTAGACTTAGCGTTAGGGGTTAATACATTTATCAGAATAGCGGTGAGCTCCGCTCGGAAGATTAGGGGTTAATAATTGAAGGTAGGTGTCGGCGATGTTAGGGAGGGCAGATTAGGGGTTAATACTATTTATGATAGGGTTAGTGAGGCGGATTAGGGGTTAATAACTTTATTATAGTAGCGCTCAGGTCCGCTCGGCAGATTAGGAGTTAATAAGTGTAGGCAGGTGTCTGCGACATTGAGGGGGGCAGATTAGGGGTTAATAAATATAATATAGGGGTCGGCGATGTTAGGGCAGCAGATTAGGGGTACATAGGGATAATGTAAGTAGCGGCGGTTTACGGAGCGGCAGATTAGGGGTTAAAAACAATATGCAGGGGTCAGCGATAGCGGGGGCGGCAGATTAGGGGTTAATAAGTGTAAGTTTAGGGGTGTTTAGACTCGGGGTACATGTTAGAGTGTTAGGTGCAGACGTAGGAAGTGTTTCCCCATAGGAAACAATGGGGCTGCGTTAGGAGCTGAACGCTGCTTTTTTGCAGGTGTTAGGTTTTTTTTCAGCTCAAACAGCCCCATTGTTTCCTATGGGAGAATCGTGCACGAGCACGTTTTTTAGGCCGGCCGCGTCCGTAAGCAACTCTGGTATCGAGAGTTGCATTTGCGGTAAAAATGCTCTACGCTCCTTTTTTGGAGCCTAACGCAGCATTTGTTTGGACTCTCGATACCAGAGTTAAATTTATGGTGCGGCCAGAAAAAAGCCTGCGGAGCGTTAACAGCCCTTTTACCGCCAAACTCCAAATCTAGGCCACTATTTGCATAGCTAAATACATGAAAAGGTGCAAAAGAAGTTAAATATTTCAAAGTTGTTTTACTACACATGGCTAAAGATTTTATATTAAAAATCTCAATCATATTTTAATTACGGTTTTTACTTTGTCTTTTTAAACTGTTAATTTTACTGAGCACTATACCTTAAAGGCACAGTAAAGACCTTGAGATTTTTTTTTTTTGTTAAATAGTTTTTATTGTTTTTTAATAATACAGAGAGATTACAAACAAGTAAGCAAACATATGGTACGTAATAAAGGGTGTATGTAAGATTTTTACATTGTTCCATAACTATCTCCTAAAATTAACTTTGTAAGAATTGTTGATCTTAGCTAAGGAGGACGGAATAGTAGGGGGAAAGGTGTTGCTTAAGGGATATGAAACCCAATTTTTTTCTTTAGTAATTCAGATAGAGCAGGCGATTTAAAACAACTTTCCAATTTACTCCTATTATCAATTTTTCTTTGTTCTCTTGGTATGATTTGTTGAAGGAGCAGCAATTCACTATTGGTTACAATCGGTATATATATGCATGCACCCACCCACCAATCAGCAGCTAGTACATAGGTTTTTCGCTGCTCCTGAGCTTTGCTAGATAAACCTTTCAGCAAGAGATAACAAGAGAAGGAAGCAAATTAAATAATAGAAGTAAATTGGAAAGTTGTTTAAAATTGCACGCTCTATCTGAATTATAAAATAAAAAATTTGGGTTTTATGTCCCTTTAAGTAGCGATGGGGTATTAGGCTTTTAATGGGGATGGGTGAACTAGCTGTGGTGGGTGTGATAGGGGAGGGTGAGATAAGAGCTCTAAATAATTATAAAAAGTAATATGTATCTTTCAGCAGTGTTAGTTGTATAGGGTTCGGTTTTGTGTGTATGTGAGTGTATTAGTAGTGTTAGTTGTATAGGGTTCGGTTTTGTGTGTATGTGAGTGTATTAGTAGTGTTAGTTGTATAGGGTTCGGTTTTGTGTGTATGTGAGTGTATTAGTAGTGTTAGTTGTATAGGGTTCGGTTTTGTGTGTATGTGAGTGTATTAGTAGTGTTAGTTGTATAGAGTTCGGTTTTGTGTGTATGTGAGTGTATTAGTAGTGTTAGTTGTATAGGGTTCGGTTGTGT
Source organism: Bombina bombina (assembly GCF_027579735.1). NCBI lineage: Eukaryota > Metazoa > Chordata > Amphibia > Anura > Bombinatoridae > Bombina > Bombina bombina. Next base: position 93,798,593 of record NC_069510.1, read on the forward strand.
GTGTATGTGAGTGTATTAGTAGTGTTAGTTGTATAGGGTTCGGTTTTGTGTGTATGTGAGTGTATTAGTAGTGTTAGTTGTATAGGGTTCGGTTTTGTGTGTATGTGAGTGTATTAGTAGTGTTAGTTGTATAGAGTTCGGTTTTGTGTGTATGTGAGTGTATTAGTAGTGTTAGTTGTATAGGGTTCGGTTTTGTGTGTATGTGAGTGTATTAGTAGTGTTAGTTGTATATGGTTCGGTTTTGTGTGTATGTGAGTGTATTAGCAGTGTTAGTTGTATAGCGTTCGGTTTTGTGTGTATGTGAGTGTATTAGTAGTGTTAGTTGTATAGGGTTCGGTTTTGAGTGTATGTGAGTGTATTAGTAGTGTTAGTTGTATAGGGTTCGGTTTTGTGTGTATGTGAGTGTATTAGTAGTGTTAGTTGTATAGGGTTCGGTTTTGTGTGTATGTGAGTGTATTAGTAGTGTTAGTTGTATAGGGTTCGGTTTTGTGTGTATGTGAGTGTATTAGTAGTGTTAGTTGTATAGGGTTTGGTTTTGTGTGTATGTGAGTGTATTAGTAGTGTTAGTTGTATAGGGTTCGGTTTTGTGTGTATGTGAGTGTATTAGTAGTGTTAGTTGTATAGGGTTTGGTTTTGTGTGTATGTAAGTGTATTAGCAGTGTTATTTGTATATGGTTCGGTTTTGTGTGTATGTGAGTGTATTAGTAGTGTTAGTTGTATAGGGTTCGGTTGTGTGTGTATGTGAGTGTATTAGTAGTGTTAGTTGTATAGGGTTCGGTTTTGTGTGTATGTGAGTGTATTAGTAGTGTTAGTTGTATAGGGTTCGGTTTTGTGTGTATGTGAGTGTATTAGTAGTGTTAGTTGTATAGAGTTCGGTTTTGTGTGTATGTGAGTGTATTAGTAGTGTTAGTTGTATAGGGTTCGGTTTTGTGTGTATGTGAGTGTATTAGTAGTGTTAGTTGTATAGGGTTTGGTTTTGTGTGTATGTGAGTGTATTAGTAGTGTTAGTTGTATAGGGTTCGGTTTTGTGTGTATGTGAGTGTATTAGTAGTGTTAGTTGTATAGGGTTTGGTTTTGTGTGTATGTAAGTGTATTAGCAGTGTTAGTTGTATAGGGTTCGGTTTTGTGTGTATGTGAGTGTATTAGTAGTGTTAGTTGTATAGGGTTCGGTTTTGTGTGTATGTGAGTGTATTAGTAGTGTTAGTTGTATAGGGTTCGGTTTTGTGTGTATGTGAGTGTATTAGTAGTGTTAGTTGTATAGGGTTCGGTTTTGTGTGTATGTGAGTGTATTAGCAGTGTTAGTTGTATAGGGTTCGGTTTTGTGTGTATGTGAGTGTATTAGTAGTGTTAGTTGTATAGGGTTCGGTTTTGTGTGTATGTGAGTGTATTAGTAGTGTTAGTTGTATAGGGTTCGGTTTTGTGTGTATGTGAGTGTATTAGCAGTGTTAGTTGTATATGGTTCGGTTTTGTGTGTATGTGAGTGTATTAGTAGTGTTAGTTGTATAGGGTTCGGTTTTGTGTGTATGTGAGTGTATTAGTAGTGTTAGTTGTATATGGTTCGGTTTTGTGTGTATGTGAGTGTATTAGCAGTGTTAGTTGTATAGCGTTCGGTTTTGTGTGTATGTGAGTGTATTAGCAGTGTTAGTTGTATAGCGTTCGGTTTTGTGTGTATGTGAGTGTATTAGTAGTTAGTTTTCGTCCCAGAAGAGAAGAACATTGAGAAATTTATCGGATTTACTGTGATAGATTTCTTTGAGGAATAATATGTATTTGACTTCCTTTAACCATTGAGTTATGGTGGGTACTTGTGTTTTTTTTCCAAAAGTGAGGTATTATTCTCTTGGCACTGTTTAGCATGATTTGTATTAAAGTGTTTCTATATTGATAGTTTAATTGGGGGTGTCTATTAAGGAGGATCATGACCTTGAGATTTATATAAAATGTTTTGTTAGGCAGAAAGAAACAGCTTTGTAATATGTTTTCATTATTTATTTTGCTCCTATTTCATGTAATTTAGCTCAGAAAATAGAGCAATTTCTAACTCTCGGACCTTGAAATGCACCTGCTGACTTCTCAAGGTTAAAATGATGGTAAATATCAGACTTTAAGACTGTTGCAAGGAAAAATATATTAGTGTACAAGCAAAACCGCATAATTATTTAAAAAAAAAAAAGTGTATATATTTAATAATAAAAGATTTATAAACAAACTTAGTATCTTATGTTCCTCTGCCCCCCCCCCCTTCATTTCCTCTTTTGGTTGTGTTGTGATATAGAGAGCAGTCCCACCCGCTCTACACATAGGCTCCATAAGGGCTTTTAAAGGGTTGGACTTCAAGAGTGTCATATGACACATACACTGATTGGATGTTCATTGAATTTGTCATAAAAAAAAAAAGTTCATCCCAGTGGGCCGGCATGACATTGTAATAGAAGTATTAATATAAGCACGAATTTAACCCTTTCACGGATTTAAAAAAAAAAATTGCAGTAAAAATTATGATAATTTGTTTTAAAAACATTAAGACTTGGCTGATATGTTATTCTATAGCAACACAACAGAAATGACGTGTAATTACAGGTTGTTTACTGTCCCTTTAATTTGTATCTCTAACTTCACATACAGAAAGGTAGGATTTCCACCTTAGCGAGATGCACTACGAAATGCGTAA
>NC_069510.1:93806263-93851263 GCF_027579735.1 Bombina bombina
TGCCCTATGCCGTGCTCCTCCTTTTTGACCTGGACACACCCCCAAGGCACACAAATCTGCCCCCAGATAGCCAAAGTTCCACCCCAAGTACATGGGAAGAAGACATTTTTTATCAGGAGGAAAGATGACATTACAGGATTATATGACCTATAACAGTGAAGTACAGGCGTACCACGGGGATTTTATGGGTTCGGCTCCAGACCACCGCAATAAAGCGAATATATCAATAAAGTGAGGCAGACTCATTTTTTTTCTTCCCAATGCATATAAAAGTTATATTTACACTGTAATGTAGTCTATTAAATGTGCAATAGCATTATGTCTAAAAAAACAATGTACTTACCTTAATTAAAAAATACTGTATTGCTAAGAAATGCTAACTATCATCTGAGCCTTCAGAGAGTCATAATCTTTTTGCTGGTGGTGTTTATATATCGGTGTGTATAAATGTGTATTTATGTGTTTATATGTGTATTTATGTGTTTATATGTGTATTCATGTGTGTATATATGTGTGTTTGTGTTTATGTGTGTTTATATATATGTATTAGTGTGTATTGATGGGGTATATTTACCAATGTGCGAGCGGACATGATATGAAGTAGCGTATCATGTCCGCTGCACATCGCAGCACATCGATAAATGTTGACAGCATACGCTGTCGGCATTTATCATTGCACCAGCAGTTCTTGTGAACTGCTGGTGCAATGCCGCCCCCTGCAGATTCGCTAGCAGGGGGTGTCAATCAACCCGATCGTATTTGATCGAGTTGAATTCTGTCCACCGCCTCAGAGCAGGTAGACAAGTTATGGAGCAGTGTAAACACGTTATGAAGGCTCGCCGGAAACAAGGGGCCTAAGCTCCATACGGAGCTTGATAAATATGACCCCAAAATGTGTATTCATGTGTATTTATGTATTTATATGAGTAATAGTATGTATTTATGTGTATATATGTGTGTTTATATGTGTATTTATGTGTTTATATGTGTATTCATATGTATTTATGTGTTTATATGTGTATTCATCTGTATCTATTTGTTTATATGTGTATTTATGTGTTTATATGTGTATTCATGTGTTTATATGTGTATTCATGTGTATTTATGTGTTTATATGTGTATTTATGTGTTTATATGTGTATTCATCTGTATTTATGTGTTTATATGAGTATTCATCTGTATTTATGTGTTTATATGTGTATTTATGTGTTTATATGTGTATTCATCTGTATTTATGTGTTTATATGTGTATTTATGTGTTTATATGTGTATTCATCTGTATTTATGTGTTAAAATGTGTATTTATGTGTTTATATGTGTATTCATCTGTATTTACGTGTTTATATGTGTATTTATGTGTTTATATGTGTATTCATCTGTGTTTATATGTGTATTTATGTGTATTCATGTGTATTTATGTATTTATGTGTTTATATGTGTATTCATCTGTGTTTATATGTGTATTCATCTGTATTTATTTGTTTATATGTGTATTTATGTGTTTATATGTCTATTCATCTGTGTTTATATGTGTATTTATGTGTATTCATGTGTATTTATGTATGTATGTGTTTATATGTATATTCATGTGTATTTATGTGTTTATATGTGTATTCATCTGTATTTATTTGTTTATATGTGTATTTATGTGTTTATATGTGTATTCATCTGTGTTTATATGTGTATTTATGTGTTTATATGTCTATTCATCTGTGTTTATATGTGTATTTATGTGTATTCATGTGTATTTATGTATGTATGTGTTTATATGTATATTCATGTGTATTTATGTGTTTATATGTGTATTCATCTGTATTTATTTGTTTATATGTGTATTTATGTGTTTATATGTGTATTCATCTGTGTTTATATGTGTATTTATGTGTTTATATGTGTATTCATGTGTTTATATGTGTATTCGTCTGTATTTATTTGTTTATATGTGTATTTATGTGTTTATATGTGTATTCATCTGTATTTATGTGTTGATATGTGTATTTATGTGTTTATATGTGTATTTATGTGTTATATGTGTATTCATCTGTACAGTATTTATGTATTTATATGAGTATTCATCTGTATTTTTGTGTTTATATGTTGGACAAATGGCGCTGATAGTTTTGCTTGACACAGGGTTGCAAAACCTCAATTAGTAAAAAGAGCAATATCTGAGAAGCGCCATAAAACGAGGTATGCCTGTTCATGGAAATTGGTGGGCTGTCTGATAATGTACACAAAAATGTTCCATTATGACTATGAAAGCGCTGCAATCATTCATTTAAATATACATTTTATGTACAAAAAAGATAAACACTGTGTAAATTCTTTGAAGGAACACATTTAAAATGTGACAAAAATAAAATAAAAAAAAAATGTAATTCATTTTTAGAAAAAATTAGTACACAGTTTATTTAAAGGGATATGAAACCCAACATTTTTTGTTCATGATTCAGATAGAGCTTGCAATATTAAATAATTTACTTTTATGATCTAATTTTCTTTGTACTCTTGCTATCCTTTGTTGAAAAGAACACCTAGGTATGCTCAGAAGCAACAAAACACCACTGGGAGCTAGCTGTTGATTGGTGGCTGCACTTATATGCCTCTTGTCATTGGTTCACCTGATGTGTTCAGCTAGCTCCAAGTAGTTTATTGCTGCTCCTTCAACAAATTTGATAATAGAAGTAAATTAGAAAGTTGTTTAAAATTGTATGTTCTATCTGAATCACAAAAGACAAATTTCACGTCCCTTTGATGTTACTAATGTTTTGTGTGAACCTACAAAAAAATCACACTGGAAAAAAAAAAAAAAGATTTAAAATCTCACATGATTAATCCCTCATTAAGTCTTTTAGGGTCTAGTATTCTCATTGGTTACATAGCTAGTATTCTCTTTGGTTACATAGCCAGACACTGATCACTTACGCAGACCAATCATGCTTTCCAATTTTCTAAAACAGGATTTTCTTATATTATTTATAAAACAATACACCACATTTAATATCCAATCACTAAGCAGAAAAATGAAAGTTAAAGTTTTAATGTTTTTTTTTTTTTTTTAACAATATTTGTACAAATGTATAAACTGTTTTACATTTAAATAAAAGTTATTTTATACATCCTTTTCTCGATAGATACATCTTTTACACAGGACCATATTTATATACAAGTATTTTTTTTTCCATCAAACAACACAATGGCTTTAAACATTGCAAGAATGGAGCCGCATCTGTTTATCAACTACATAGGAAATGGATTTCCTGCTCGAGATCTAAATGCAAATAATTTCAGTATTTACACATAAAAGCAGTTTTGGGAAGTGATTGTTATAATCAACACTGTAGGTTGGAGAAAAATATCGCTAACACAATATTTTGCTGAAATACAACAGAAATAACTTCTCCCCCAGGCTGAAAACCAAATAGCAGTTGTCAGTTATAGTCTTAATTTATTTCCGTACTAAGACAATGGACCAGATCAGTCGGTTGCACTTCCGAATATTGGTGGAATATTTACACTGCGTATGCTTGTATGGAAACAATGGTTCATCCTTAGATACTTTAATTGGTGAGAATGTTTTGCCATGTGATAACAGATTGAGCGTTTCTGTTTTTCTCCTCCAATGACAAGTCAACATAGAGTTTACTGATTTACAAGTTTTCTATAAAATGTATAAAGACGTCATGATATGGAATTTCACACAGGTTTCCCTTATGTTGGTTTTGGGTGGCCATTATTGTTGTTTATTATTAGCCATGAATGAATAGGACTGCACGCCATTGTGGTTAAGTTGAAAAAGATCAAATGTCATGAGGCCGACAATAAGAAAGAGACTCTTTTATTTATAAGAAGACATTCCTGTCAATGGCCATTATCTCTTTTACAATAAAGTTTTCTTGTTTCACAAGAGATTAGTCACACGGCCTGTTAGTAAAACCATTTAAACCTTTAATGGCAAGAACTTTTACACCGCCTGAAAGCCAGATGCTAATTGCTTAGTTGCTTCCAAGCAACACGTTTAAAACCAATGTCTGAAAGTGCTTTCTTCTCTATGATTGACCCTAAAAAGCCAACAATTAAATCAGATGACAAAGTTCACTTTGTAAGTCAACTGGTGTCCATTGTCCCAGGCATAGAGTACCTTTTCTTTAGGGTTGTAGTCAATTTGAGTTGTGAAGGCATATTCATTGATGAAGGGCAACTTTGGATCAGCTTCTGTGTCTGTGTGTGTGTCATATGCGTATGAAATCTGCCCTTCTTTCTGGTTATAAACATCCACAGCATAAAGGATTCCACAAATGATGAAGCAGTTACCATACGAGTTGCGCTTGAGGCCTGTTTTCCATGTGGTCTCTTTCTTGACTGACAGATCATTGGGGTCCAGTTTGCTAATAACTATGACTTCTTGTTGAGAGTAATCATAGTCCACAGATGGGTAGATGACCCAGAGGCCACTCTCATCAACAGCAAAGTCAATATCAGAATGACCTCTCCATTTCCATGGGGTGGTATCTTCATAGACCACATCATGCAGGAGGGTCCAGGCAGCTACAAATCTCTGCTTCAGGTCATACTTGATAATGTTTTTGGTGAAAGCTCTGTTGTAATAGAATGCTCCTTGGTATACCACATGACCTGTACCAATCCAGTTGTATGGAACTTTATAGAGATTACTCCAGCGCCCTAAAATACAAAAGGAATATTAAGGAAGATCAAAACTTGTATCTTATCATTATTTCAGATGTGAGTCCATCACTAAAATCATTGGAATAATTATCTTTATCTTAAGAAGGGAATGTGCATATATTTTAAACTAAAAGTTTTTGTGGTCAATAAAATGTGAATCAGAGGTTATGTCAGATATCTAACCCCAAAAAAAGAAGGCTCTAAAGTTTTTGGAAATTTTGCTTAAAAAGGTCCTGCTTGTCTACATTACAATTTGTCCATCTGCTATGCATTTCTTAATATCAGGGCAATTTTGCCTAACATTATTTTCTGGGGAGCTTTAAATAATATTAATAAATTGACAAAGTCAAAATTAAACTTTCATGATTCAGAGCATTCAATTTTAAACAACTTTCCAATTTACTTCTGTTATCAAATTTGCTTTATTCTCTTGGTATCTCTTATTGAAGAGTAAAACTAGGTAGGCTCATAAGAGCTCAGGAGTGTGCAGTTGTCTTTAGTACTCTATGGCAGCAGTGTTTTGCAACATTGTATAACAAAGCTACAAATAATGTTGCAAAACACTGCTCCCATAGAGTACTAAAGACACGTGCACACTCCTGAGCTCTTATGTGCCTACCTAGTTTTACTCTTCAATAAAAGGTACCAAGAGGACAAAGCAAATTTGATAACAGAAGTAAATTGGAATGTTGTTTAAAATTGCATGCTCTGAGTCATGAGAGTTTAATTTTAACTTTATTGTCCCTTTAAAGGGTGAATGGAAGTCAAAATTAAACCTTCATGATTTTAAAAAAAAAACCATACAATTCTGAAAAATAATGTTATCGAATTTAGCATTCTTTTGGCATCATTTCCATTAGAGCATACTGAGGAAAGCACAGCAGTACAGGAGTGTTCATGCGTCTTCAGCAATATATACAGTATATATATAACACACATTTATTGCCACAAGCATTGTTGCAAATGCAGCTGCCATATACTGCTGAAGACAGGTGCACATTCACTAATGAAAAAATTGGTAAATTGGATATTTTATTTAGTATTTGTATGTTCTTGCTCGTTGTATGTTCATGCAAGTTAAATTTTGACTTCCATGTCGGTTTTTAAGAAATATGCAATCTTTCAATAAGAAACAATAACATATTGCTATTCCTTTTTTTATTATTTTAAAAACCTCCTAGTCTCTCAACAATCTCTTAACTATCTCAACAACATCCTGTCCTCCTCAAAAACATCCTGTCCCCCTCAACAACATCCTGTCCCCCTCAACAACATCCTGTCCCCCTCAACAGCATCCTGTCTGCCTCAACAACATCCTGTCCCCCTCAACAACATCCTGTCCTCAACAACATCCTGTCCTCAAAAACATCCTGTCCTCCTCAACAACATCCTATCCCCCCTCAACAACATCCTATCCTCCTCAACAAAATCCTGTCCCCCTCAACACGTCCTGTCCCCCTCGACAACATCATGTCCCCCTTAACAACCTCCTATCCTCCTCAACAACCTTCTATCCTCTTCAACAACCCCCTATCTTCCTCAACAACATCCTATCCTCCTCAACAACATCCTGTCCTTCTCAAAAACATCCTATCCTCCTCAACAACATTTTATCCTCCTCAACAACATCCTATCCTCCTCAACAACATCCTGTCCTTCTCAACAACATCCTGTCCTTCTCAACAACATCCTGTCCTTTTCAACAACATCCTATCCACCTCAACAATACCCTGTACATCCTAACAAATTCCTACCCTCCTTAATAACCTCCTATCCTCCTCAACAACCGCCTCTCCTCCTCAACAACTGCCTATCCTCCTCAAAAACATCCTATCCTCCTCAACAACATCCTATCTTCCTCAACAACATCCTGTCCTTCTCAACAACATCCTATCCTCCTCAAAAACATCCTATCTTCCTCAACAAAATCCTGTTCTTCTCGGGGGCGGAGCCAACAGAGCACAGGAGAGGACGCAGATCTTTAGAGCTCCTGCATAATTTTACCTAAATATGACTTAAAAATGAATTGTTGGCACAGCGTGAACTAATACCATAGTGGGTCTACTCCTATAACTGCTTGGAAGCTACAAAATTTTGATTTTCTGCTAAATCTTGTGGACTACGCCTGGGAATCCTGCTCTGTATCTACAGAGGCGGCAGACATTTTCTCACACCGATAGACACGCAGTTACTATGGCTGCTGTTCACGGGATATTTGTTGAAATCAACAAACTACTGACTCACCACCACAACAAGCTTACTGCCGCCCTAGATGGAGCTGGGGAATCGGAGGAGCAGCGCGAGAGCTTGCTAATAAAGTCTCCGGATCAAAATGAGGTAGACACTGAGTGGGGGGATGCTTCGGGGCCCCAGCTTCCCTCTCATATCTCTAGCCCTACATTTACTGGATCCGGGACATATCGGGAGGCTGTGGAGATCAGCGTTAAGCTCTTGCTTACCAGCACGGTCCGGCAGCACTACATGGAGGAGGATTCCATCCGCTTAGCCGGTTTGATGGCTGCTGTGAGTCAGGAATCTCCCGGGCAAGTAAAAGGCCTTGACGCCATTAGCACTAACTGCCTCCCTATCCAGCTCTTTCGCACATGGGAACAGCGGTGCTTGCTCCGTCTGTTCTGGAATAAGTCTTTTGAAGCGGTTGAGGAGAGCCCTCATTCCTACACTGAGAGGGCCGGAATTGGTTAAGTAGTCTTGCTAACATGGTCTTCCCACTGCAACAGAAATTTCTATACTTTGGTCTGACATCTTGACACAATTTCTGACGGATAAAGCTGCAATTAATAGGGCATGCCATGATGCTGTAAACATAGTGGACATCAGCAAATGTGACAATACTGAACGTTTAGTGTGTCGGCAGGTTTGGGAACTATATTCCTCACTATATGGACTACAATGCACTTCTATGTGATTGCCCTTTATGGAGCGTTTGCTATAGTTTAAAGCCCATTTGTTTCAATATGTGTGTGCGCAATATAAGTGTAACTTTATTCATTCCAGCAGGTTATGGGATTGGAACAACAATCTACTTACTGAGGTACTGCCAGCATGTGACCCATATAGCTTTATTTTTTAAAGATGGCAGGTACCTAGCATTTAAGATTACTATGAGCACGATAGTCAAGTCAGAACTCTCATATACCTAGATGTGCCTATATAGATCAATACAGATATAGATCTTGATACATGAGCATGCGAAAATGATGTATTCCTGACCTTTGTGCTTATGTTGGACTAGTTACACTTGTAATGTTATATGGTTCAATCTCTAGAGTACTGGTTGTCTTACTGCCCTGAAGTTCAATATGCTAAAAGCATGCTTATTTTTCATTTCTTGTTTGACTGTTTTAATGAGCCACATGTGAATGTTAGAAATTGCGGTGCTCTAGGACATGTTGATGACATTTTATTCATGCCTTAAAGTTGTCAGCTTGTATGTTCCTTTTAACAGGGAGTCATCCTAATGTTTTTGACCCCCTTAACCTATGACTCCTGGAATAATTCACTTTTCTAATTTTTATAGATGTTTAGTCATGTATCTTTATATGCTCTCTGTTTCTGTTTCATGCCGGCTCTGTAAAGTTTAGAACTAAGCTTTGTTATGCCAGATACACCACTGATCTAATATGTCACCAGTCCGCTCTTATTTTTCCCCTGTTAACCAATATGTTCATGAGACTTTATGTATGACTAGGTTGCCCTGTAACACTAAAGTCTGTCTACTTATCATTTCCTATCTCTCGCATTTCTTTAATCGCCCCCTCTCCTAAACTTCAATGAGCTTCTTAGTCCCTAAGCTATATATTTTATTTATTATACTCACTCTATCACCTCCCCCCCCCCACTCTCCATAATAAACCTCCTTCTGTAGGAGGTCTAACTACGCGGCCTATCTGCCCTGTGCCGCACCCCAACTTTAGTCTTTTTTGTTTGTTTGTTGTTTTGTTTTTTACTAATAACCCTTGCAGTATAATATAAAGTTGACCTTGTCCTCTATGCCTAGCGTAACAAGACTGCTCGGGTATCTAGCTCAATACACTAACATATAGTATTTTACAGTGCTAGTTATATCGCAAAATGATATTTTCACTATTGCTACCATTTAAAAACCAACTACTAAGCTATTCTAAGTCTATAGGTCCTAATGTGACCACTTAAATTGCTCATTTTAGCTTATGAAAAAGAAAAGAGGTTCCAATGTTTGTTTGTTTTTTTCTCTATAAGATTATTTACTTGGAGAATTATGTCTTTGTAACTGCGCAAAAGTTGTTAAACGGAGATGTACCATTTATGTATGCTGCAAGGATATGATGTTTCATATATGTTGTACTGTTTTCGCACAACCTCAATAAAAACTTTAAATATAAAAAAAAAAAAATCCTGTTCTTCTCAACAACATCCTATCCACCTCAACAATACCCTGTACATCCTAACAACTTCCTACCCTCCTTAATAATGCCCTACCCTCCTCAACAACTTCCTATCCTCCTCAACAACCGCCTATCCTCCTCAACAACCGCCTATCCTCCTCAACAACCGCCTATCCTCCTCCACAACCGCCTATCCTCCTCCACAACCTTCTATCCTCCTCAACAACATCCTGTCTGTGTCAACAAACCTTTTCCCTCCTAAACAACATCCTATCCTCCTCAACAACATACTATTATTTAGCTCCTTAACAAACTATGTAGAATAGAGAACCTCAGGCAAATTACATAGAACAAGAATCCAGACATTAGCTCCAAATGGAAGCCATACATATTATGCGCCCTCTTATTTCTTTTAATGTCGCCAGCAGATACTGTAATATGACTTCATTATTTTATTATTAATTTTAACAATATATAATTGGTTTTGACAATGCGCTTATTGGCTTTAATATAAATTGGCTATTAAATCAGTCTGTGATAATCCAGAATATTAAAAACTAGAATGGAGAGATGCTCAACTGGGAAATGGCAATGCTATAATAACTTGTCCTATAGGACAGAACCCACCCAGGGTGCAACCTCTTTTAGCTTAACCGTGCCTTTAACAGACAATAATTTTTCCTAAAGTATATCACTCTGGCCCTATCCAAAAGACAGCCCAGCCTCAAAATACAAGGCGATTATCCTTTAAACTAAGGATTTTTACAACTGAACCTAGAATTACGTTTTAGCCAATATAGTTTATGTTCTATAAACCACATTTTTTTTTGGCTATCAGTGAAGTTGTTTAGCACCTTCATTTTTATTAGTTTTACACAACCCAATCAATATTGTGATTTATCACAAGTTGATGTATTAGCCAAGGTATACTTGGACAAGAAACACGTTGCTGGAAACATTTTTATTTGTTTTTAGTTAAAATTAAGTTGTGAAGACGACATATTTATGCGTTTGTGACTACTGCTGGAGACCATTAGAAAAACTACTACAACTGACCATTTGTTAGATGGTACACTTGATTCCCACTTTTGTGCCCATCACACCATGTTTGTGTATGCCTGGATTCTTGTGTTTGGGGTTTGGCTTTATTCTATTATCCGTTTGATGCCCTGTACCCCCATTTCTGCATTGTAGTTTTATATAAACATGTATCTGCTAGGGATGGATGGTATCTCTTGGGACTTTAGAGTTGCACCTTTTTTTAACCTACTTAGATCATGTTTGAGGTATCTTACCTTGCTTGAAGTTGTCCAGATTCCTGAATTCAACCAGGTTGTTCCCATAGTAGTAATTAGTGACATAAATTCTGTCATCCTTGGCTATAGGATCTTTCATCCAAGCTCCCTCATTACGTCCATAGCTGTGTTGTTTCTTTGGAGCTTCCACAGAGGCGATGGTTCCTTCACACTCGCCTTCTCTCACTGGGGGAAAAGGACAACAGTCTTATGAGCGATATATTAAGCTGGAGGTGTGTCTATGAGCAGCTAACCTAGATATAAATTTCTCCTCTTGTAACTCAAGAAAAAAGCCTCATGTGTACCCCGCTTAGCTTTGTCTCTCTTTTTCCTTAGTCATCTCTGATTGCTTACTAACTGGATCCAGAGGTCAGCTTTTATTAGACATGTGCGATTCGTTTCGGATCGATTCGGAAATTCTGAAAATTCGGAGATTCGGATCGATTCGAATTTCCGAATTAAAATACTGCCGAATCTACCGAATAAATCCGAATAGAATCGAATACATCCGAATCGATTTGGATGTATTCGGTAGATTCAGATGGCCGTGTATTACACTAGTATTGTACAGTATATTAGGTTTTATCACTCTGCTATGGGTTAAACCTAATATACAGTACATAATACTAGTGTAATACACAGCACATCCCACCTAACACTTACCGAAATTCCGAATTTCCGAATCGATTTTTTTCCGAATCCGAAACGAATTCATTAGAATTTTTCTGAATTCGAATAGATCCGAACTGAAACGAATTTTTCGAAGCTGCACAAGTCTAGCTTTTATGTCAATCTACTAATCTGTTAAATTGTTCTAAATATTACTAATTCATTTAATGTGTGGCATTTTTGATAAATAGATGCTGTATGTTTCTAGTCTCTGAAAACTGAAATCATTCCAGTTTTTTTTGCGTAAGCACAGGATTTGCAGACAAAATATACTGGCTAATCTTTGATCTTCTCCATTTGCTCTTACTTAAAGGGACACTGAACCCAATTTTTTTCTTTCGTGATTTAGATAGAGCGTGAGATTTTAAGCAACTTTCTAATTTACTCCTATTATCACATTTTCTTCATTCTCTTGGTATCTTTATTTGAAATGCAAGAATGTAAGTTTAGATGCCGGCCCATTTTTGGTGAACAACCTGGGTTGTTCTTGCTGATTGGTGGATAAATTCATCCACCAATAAAAAAGTGCTGTCCAGAGTTCTGAACAAAAAAACCCAGCCTTCTGTTTCAAATAAAGATAGCAAGAGAACAAAGAAAAAATGATAATAGGAGTAAATTAGAAAGTTGCTTAAAATTGCATGCTCTATCTGAATTACAAAAGAAAAAAATTGGGTTCAGTGTCTCTTTAAGGTGACATGAAACTAACATTTATTTCAAGATTCAGATAGAGCATATCATTTTAAACAACTTTCTAATTTACTTCCAATATAAAATGTGCTTAATTCTCTTGGTATCCTTTTTTGAAGGAGCAGCAATGCACTACTGGAAGTTAGCTGGACAGATCAGGTGAGCCAATGACAACAGGCATATGTGTTAAACCACCAATCAGCACTTAGCTCTGAGTAGTGCATTGCTGCTTCTGAGCCTACCTAGTTATGCTTTTCAACAAAGGATACTAAGAAAACAAAGCAAATTTGATAATATAAGTAAAATGGTTATTTAACATTGCATGCTCTATATGAATCATAAAATAAAAAATTGGATTTCACCCCCCTTTAAAGGGACATAAAACTGTGAAGAGAAAACAGTCTTGCTTGTATATCATGTTATGTTTAATCCTAATGCAAAAGGGGCTAAAGTTAAACACATAATTAAAGTCATCTCTGGGGCTCCTTATTTTAACCCATTACAGGTGCGGCTTGTTAAAGTAATCTTTAGAGCAGCAATGCATTACTGGGAGCTAGCTGAACACACCTGGTGAACCAATGACAACAGACATATGTGTGTAGTTACCAAGCAAGCTCCCAATAGTACATTGCTGCTCTTGAGCCTGCCTACCTATGCTTTTCAACAAAGGACACCAAGAAAATAATGTACATTTGATTAAAAAAAATATTAAAATGTTGGACTCTTAGGGCTGTTGTAATTAATATTTTTTTCCTAAGATATTTTCTTTCCCCGCCACCGAAGACAACCGCCTGCACCACAGCCAGGTCGTCTAGATTAACGGCCGGCCGGCCCAGGGATTACGAGACAGTGGAGCAACTGTTACCCTTGTCCAGCCACACCGGGTCACCAATTCAGACTAAACCGGAAAGTCCCTTGCAGTTTGTGTCGCTGGGGGTACTGTGCTTCGGATCCCTACTGCACGGGTGCACCTGGATTGGGGTGCCAGCCCCTGTGCTGTGGAAGTAGGGGTTATGAACCATTTACCAGAGGAGGTTTTGCTAGGAAATGACCTGGGAAACCTCGCTTCCTCCTTTGTTTGGGACAGCCCCCCGGATGCTTGCCCTGTCACCACCCGCCAGCAAGCCAGATGGCAGGCCACCACACTCGATCTGGGGACCCAGGTAAGCCACTCCGCCCAACTCCTTCTCCGACCACCGACCAGATCTCCTGGGCGTCCCCCACTGACTTCGCCCAGGAGACATTGAGAGACCCGACCCTAGCCCCTTACCATGCCTGGGTAGGGACTGACCCCGGGGGCCCAGGAGGGGACCGTTTTGAGTGGGAGAGAGGGCTCCTATACCGGGTTACCGAGAGAGAGAGAGAGAGGGCAGTTGTACAAATGCCAGCTGGTGGTTCTGCAAAAATATCGGTATGAGCTGCTGCGTATAGGGCATGACATTCCCCTAGCAGGACATCTGGGAGTCACTAGGCCCCATAACCAACTGACCTTCTTTGGGCCCGGGGTTACAGGGGATATTAGCAAAGTACTGCAGGACATGTGACGTTTGCCAAAGAGTAGGCAAGACAGGAGACCACCCCAAAGCTCCCTTGCACCTGCTCCCCATCATTGACGAACCCTTCAGCAGGGTAGCTGTAGATATCATTGGCCTCTTGTCTCGTCCCAGCCCCTCCAGGAAAAAGTATATACTTACCATGGTAGACTATGCCACCCGGTACCCCGAGGCGATCCCCCTGCCCAATATCCACGCCGAGACAGTGGTGGATGCCCTGCTCTGGATATTTGCCAGGGTGGGTTTTCCCCTGGAGTTGATCTCCGACCAAGGAACCCAGTTCACTGCCGAGCTCACCCGGCAACTGTGGAGGCTTTGCGGGATAAAAACCCTACAAAGCGCTCCATACCACCCCCAGATTAATGGGTTATGTGAGAGGTTCAACGGGACCCTGAAGCAGTTGCTTAAGACGTTCTCGGTCTCTCACAAGGAGTGGAAAAGATACCTGCCGCACCTCCTGTTTGCATACCGAGAGGTTCCCCAGGAATCTACTAGGTTCTCCCCCTTTGAGTTAGTATATGGCCAGAGGGTGAGGGGGCCCTTAGACCTCGCCAAGAGGGTGCGAGAGAAACTTCAGGTCGCTCAAAGCAGGCAGAAGTGGTGGTACGACCGGAATAAATGGCCGTAGTCGGACCCTGGCAGTAGGGCAGAAGGTCCTGGCCCTGAAGCCTGTCAAAACAGACAAGCTACAGGCTTCCTGGCAGGGACCCTACCGAGTGGTAGAACAGCTGAATGACACGACCTATCTGGTAGCCAAATGCTCAGATGACCGGGTCCCACCGGACCCTCCATGTGAACATGCTGAAGGCATACCAGGAAAGGGCAGAGGACGTAGCCACCATCTGTGCTCCGGCTGTGGATGACTCCAAGAGTCTTCCAATGCTGGAGCTCCCAGGGCAAAACAGGATGCCCACAGGCGTAGGTGACATCCAGTTAGATGAGAGGCTGGGGCCTAGGCAGAGGGAGCAAATCAGACAGGTGCTAGGGAACCAGCGAGGCATGTTCTCCGCTACCCCTGGGTACACCATGGCAGCGGTGCAGCGAGTGGAGACCCAGGGACAGGCGCCCCTGCAGCAGCCGGCGTACGGGGTTCCTGAGGTGGTTAGGGAAACTATGTGCAGCAAGCTCAGGGAAATGCTGGACATGGGTGTCTTTGAACCTTCTAACAATCCATGGGCATCTCCGGTGGTACTGGTACCCAAGCATGACGGGACCACCAGGTTCTGCATAGACTATCGTAGGCTCAATGACAGAACCACAACCGATGCCTACCCCATGCCCCGGGTCGATGACCTGCTAGACAGGATCGCCCGTGGCAACTTCCTGACCACCCTAGACCTTTGCAAGGGATACTAGCTGATCCCCTTGGACCCAGAGTCCATTCCCAAGTTGGCATTCATCACCCCCTTCGGCCTATTCCAGTTTAAGGTCATGCCGTTTGGGATGAAGAATGCTCCAGCGACCTTCCAGAGGATGGTAGATCACCTCCTGGATGGCCTCCAGGATTATGCCTGCACCTACCTGGACCATATTGCGATCTACAGCAACACCTGGGAGGACCATCTGGTCCATCTAGGCATTGTTCTAGATGGCATCAGGGCCGCCGGTCTGACCTTGAAGCCCGACAAATGTATGATAGGGCGCTCGGAGGTCTAGTACCTTGGACACCGAGTAGGCTGTGGGAAGCAGTGGCCGGAGCCGGCCAAGATTGAGGCAGTCGCGAACTGGCCAACCCCCAACACCAAGACCCAAGTCTGCAAGTAGTCCCTCTCCGGCCGGCCGGCTCCTGGAACTACCAGCCGGCCGCGCCTCCCCGAATAACCCCTGTCACTCACACCAGGTCGCTCCAGTGGCCCTTCGCCCCAGAGCTCCGCTCTTTTGGGAATTGGTACCCCCTGGGGAGGGCAAGAGGTGGGGTGATTGCCGTAAGGGAGCTCCCTTGGGAACCGGAGTTTTCAGACCCCCCTACAACTCCTACTTCCCCTTCCCGGTGTATGTTTGATCACCCGTAGCTCCGGCCCCCAGCCATGGGTCACGTCGCTTTTTGGACTGTGGCATCTGGTGACTAAGGGCTTTCCAACGACACCCTGGAAGTGCCGCTGGGACTCTATAAGACAATGGGCACTATGGGGGGGCGCCAGCCTGTCTGGAGGGGCGGGAATCGCAGGAGATCTGGGGGTCTGATAAGGCTCCTTATCAAGATGAGTTGGTGTATAAAAGTAGTGTGTTTCCACAATAAAATCAGTTATTTGTTTCACCCTAATACTGGTTCTGTCTGGTTATTTGGGTGGGCTCCGCTATAATCACTTTGCTCCGCTACATATCGGCATGTTCCAGGTATAGGAAGTGCCCTGTTGGCGGAGCTACCCAGTCAGGGTAGCCGGAGTCCGACATAGATACTCCACCCCCCCCCACCCTCAGTCACGCTGTGCATAGCAGATCAGCTGTTATGCGTTCAAACACATTAGGTGCTGATCTGTTTATTCACTTTTTATTTGAGTTGTTTTTATTGGAATATTTATTTCAATTTTTATTGTAACCTTTGTATCTCGTTTTTAGAGATTGCTGCTAAGGACTTGGTCGCAGAATAAAACTTTTTAACCAAGTCTTGAAAGTGATTGGTTCTGGTGCCCCCCCTATACACCCATGTCATATAAAAGTGAATGTAAACGTGAGCGTGTTTGCTCAAGTCATAGGATAGAATTTTTAAAAATGAGTGATACTTTCATTCATCAAATTAGTAATAGATATTCTGAGTTTTTTACCTTTTATTGCTATAACGATAAGTGGTGTTCCTCCTCCAGCCATAGTCCTCAATTGATTGACAGATGACGAATCTGCAATCCACTAATCGTTGCTCCTCCCCTCCCCCGGGGTGTGACGTTTGTGCAAAGGGGCTGAAACAACGGGGGAAACAACGAATAGTGGATTGCAGATTCGTCATTTGTCAATCAATTGAGGACTATGGCGGGCGGAGGAACGGCGCTTATCGTTATAGCATTAAATAGGTAAAAACCTCAGAAGATCCTGATATATTACCAATTTGATGAATGAAAGTATCACTTAAGTTTACATTCACTTTAACTTGCGCTTTGGGGCTTACAATTGCAGTCAAGCAAGTATATCTAGGTGTAGAGTTGGTACGGAGGAGCTATACTCTCAGAGCGGAACTCTACTGATGCAAAGCGAATGAGAGATTTCATACGAGAGACGACCGGGAGAAACATCTATCTAACACAGGCTTCATAAATACCTCGTATTGGATGAGGTTGGAATCTTGGATTACGTGAGTGCACATTTGTCCCTTTCACTCGTATCATTATCTGTGTTGCTTTAATATACTACACTAGGAGCACCTTCTTGCGCCCTTGTTCTTTTAGATTTTCTGTGGGGAAACCTCATCTGTAGAGGCGACGTAACACGGGACGGAGCAGCAGAGAATTTGGGTGCAGATGAATTTGTCTAGTGGAATGTAGACTTGTTCCAGTGGACATTTCTATAAGTTGGAATTTTTTAACGGAACAGTGGCATATTTCTTCTACTTGTACTGTAAGGTCGTATCCCTTTAAGCGCTGCACTTGTTCTTTATATATATATATATATATATATATATATATATATATATATATTTATATGTGATTATATATGATTATATAAAGGTATAGATATATACAAAATAGAAATATCTATTTAGAAATACTTAGAACATATTCTGCTGTGTGAAGAACATTGGAATGTGAAATATATATAACCGTTAACCAGAGTTCTGAGTACACTAACCCGAAGAGCGTTAACTTAATTGCACTCAAGCGATCGCGTTTAATTTCAACTTATAATACGAGCGATAAACCCAGCGTGCGTAAGCACATGCGATAAACCCCTTATTGCTTGTGCACAAAAGTTTGCGCTACACTCGTAATCTGGCCCATAGTGTTTATGGTGATGAAATTCAGACTGTAGCACGTACTATTACCGCTTGATATAAACTGATAAGATCTTCCCTTTTGCCTGCAGAGCAAAGTCATATCTCAAATTAAATTGATGTAAAACACAATCGTCTTCTTTCATGATTCAGATAGAGAATACAATTTAAAACAAATCCCATAGTACTTCTATTATCTAATTTGTCTCATTCTTTTGTTATCCTTTGTTGTTGAAGAAGCAGCTATGCACATCAGGTGAGGCGTTTATGTGCAGCCACCAATCAGCAGCTCCTGAGCCTACCTAGGTATCCTTTTCAACAAAGCATACCAAGAGAACAAATCAAATGAGATAATAGAAGTAAATTTGAAAAATTGTTTAAAACCACAGGCTCTATCTGAATCATGAAAGAAAAAAAAATTTGGGTTTTATGTCCCTTTAAATGCATTCCTTTATCTCCCTCCATCCAACTTCTGAATCACGTGGTCTGATAAATAACTTGACTGGAGCAGAAAATGTACAAGGAATCCTTATACAGAGTCTGACAATCACGCACGCATTGAGCGGAAATCTCTCTAACTCGTAATTAATCACAATCTCTCAATGCCAGGTAGATATTCCTCTCTCAGCTGGCCGCGTGCCCTCATTAAGATTAATTGTGTACAGGCTTGTGGAATTAAGAGATCACATACAAGGGCACAGGTATAATTACCACCAGCTGGGAAGATATCACATGGTTCTAATATCATCCAAAAAAGGGGCAGAGTTGGGCTTTAATTTAATTTAATTGAAATTAATAGCTATAAGGAGGCACTTGATGTAAACCAACAGCATTAGTCTCAGTCTATTTCCTTTAACCCACCTTGGTGCTAAAGCTGTTTAAAGGTTTTTTCATTTTTTTAAATATTTTATTTTTTTAACTTTTTTATTTCCCCCCCCCCCCCCAGATTCCCAATACTTACACTGTTGGAAAGGTTAGACGATTACCTTTCCAACAGTGGGTCTTAGGGGTCTGTAGCTGCGTAGATGCCTGAGATACAGGCAGCATGCCCCCTGCTGTTATACTTAACATTGTTCATTTAAAAAAAAGTTGTGCGGTGACGTCATTACGTCATTGTGCGTGATGTCACCGCGCATAACGTGAAGCCCCGGCGATGCCTGTCACTATGCAGGCCCGATTGCCGGTGTAGGAGCGGGTGGGAGCCCCCAGATCTCCCTCAAGGTGGGAGAGTGCTAGCGACGTCTCTGAGCCGTCGTTCGCACCAGAGTGGGAAACTCTGCGACGGCTCAGAGCCATCGTTAGCACTCAAGGGGTTAAAGGGACATAAAACCCTAACTTTTTCTTTTGCGATTCATATAGAATATACAATTTTAAACAACTTTCCAATTAACTTCTATTATCAAATTTTCTATGTGTCTGCAGCACTATATAGCATTGGCAGCAGTTTTGCAACAATGTTATACATTACCAAGAGCATTATTTCCTGTCATGTGGTGCTCCAAGCAGTGCACTCTGCTTATCTAGATATCGCTTCAACAAAGAATAACAAGAGAATGAGGCAAATTTGATCATAGAAGTTAATTGAAAACTTTTTTTCAAATTGTATTCTCTTTCTGAATCATGAAAGAAAAATTTTGGATTTGATGTCCCTTTAATGTTTTCATATATAAAGTATTCGGTATTGGTAAAAGCTGTCTTACAAGGATTAAAACGTTTTCTTTATGCTGCCCTGGCACTAGAATTCTGTACTGTGGCACCAACACATCTCAAATGTAACAGCTGCCTTGAATTGGCTAGTTAGTGATTTTTTTTATTCTTATTTTTTTTACATCTTCTGTATTCTGTGCAGAGCATGATGATAAGCAAAGGAGGACAAAGCACAACAAATTACAATAATTATACTTGGATTGACCCTCAAGCATCCTTTTCCTACTAGCGCCCCCTATGGTAATTCCACTTCTTATGCCTATTAGTGCCTCGCTCAGTAATAAAAGGGGGCAGTACCACCCACTGAATTTTGTTGTATGTCCCTGGATATTTTTTGTCCTTGGAAATGTCCCCTCCAGGAGATATGGAGGGCTGCAACTGAGCTGGGGCATGGCTGACACAAGTTAATGGGAAGCAGCTGCCGCTGAGACTACGCGTGCAGCAAGTACTATTATTATCGGTTATTTGTAGAGCGCCAACAGATTCCGCAGCGCTAGTACTCTGCTTGATCACTCAGAGCAGGTCTAGGCAGGGACTCCTTACTGCACCTTCTCTGAGTGATCCATGTTTAAACTGCCACAAATCAGAAGAAAAAACAAACAGTTTACAAACAATAACCATAAGCCCAGGATGTGTTCCAGAGACTGGTATTGTCTATATTATGGGGTAGCTGTTAAGCTCTTGGTGCTGTAATCTGTATACTAAGCTATGGATAAGTCTAAATTATACTATTACTATCAAATAGTTGTGTTTTGATCACAGAACTGAGTCGGCGGAGCAATTGAACAGTAGGTCATCAATACTCTGTAACCTGCTTGCTTGCTCTGCTGCAAAGTGTCCCTGGAATTTGTGTCGGCAAGTATAGCTATAACTATGTTGTCTAGTACTATACGAAGCTATACTCGCTGTAACTGGTAATGTGTGGCTAATAAAATACCCAGCGTACCCTTGTTATGGATTTCTGTTTCAGATCCCTGTCCAGTGGAGGGAAGTGTGGTGATTGTGGGTTCTGGAGTGGTGGTCGTAGGTTTGGTTGTCGTGGTTTTGGTTTCGGTGGTGGTCGGAGGAGTGGTTGTCGGCAGGTGTGGTCTTTCTGTCCGTATTATACTTCCTTCCTGGACCACATTGGCTTCCGAGTTTTCCCCGTTTATTTTTGGTTCCTGTTTTTCACCTCGTGAGTTTCCCTTGATTGAGGTCTCTAAAATATACATTAAGAAGTACAAGAGTGTATATGTTATTCAGTGACTGGGATATTCAAGTGAAAACACATATGTTAGATTATTTATTTTTAAACTTCAAAAGGGTTAAACAAGTACTTAAAGGGACAGTAAACCCCTTGAGAATTTTAGATACAATGTTTAGTTATGTAGAACTCTGCAATATATTTTCATTATTTATTTCTCCCCCTTTTCATGTAATTTAGCTATGAAAATTGAGGATTCTCAGAACTTGAAGATACAAAAACATTTAAAATGTTTCTTTCATGATTCAGATAGAACATATGATTTTAAATAACTTTCAGATTTACTATTTTCTTTGTTTTCTTGTCATCCTTTGTTGAAAAGCAGGAAGGTAAATTCATGAGTGTGCACGTGTCTGCAGCAATATATGGCAGCAGTTTTACAACAATGTTATACATTAGCAGTACTAGATGGCAGTACTATTTCCTGTCATGTAGTGCTTCAGGCACGTGCATGCTACCTATCTAGATATCTCTTCAACAAAGAATAACATAAGAACAAAGCACATATGATAATAGAAGTAAATTAGAAACTTTTTTATAAATTGCTGTCTCTATCTAAATAATGAAAGAAAAATGTTATATAGCTTTAAAATGCACCCTGCTGACGTATCAAGGCTAACCCTGTAACATAACTTTCCCTAATTGGTTTTAACTGATAACAACGCATTTTGATATTATGACCATGTCTAGCCTTGTTGTCTCCAGACTAAAGCCCAGATTGGCTCTTCCAAATAAGGCAAATGGTGTATGAAGTTTTGCTCTTGATAAACAACTGCAGTAAAAACGATGTTGTTTAAAAAAAAAAAGGTTAGATTTTATGTTACTCTAGAGAAGCACAACAGAAATGTCTTGTACAAGGTGCTTACTGTCCCTTTAAGGCTGCACTTCTGCTCCAGGTGATGAGCATGACCATTGATTGGAGCATACACACGTATGCCTGCTTCTCATTGGTCCAACAGCTCTATCCTTATTTGTAGTGGCACAGGATCACAACTTTGACTATGTAATTAGCCACTTTGCAGCAGTTAAACACATAGTAAAAGAAATACATTTCTCTAAAAAAAAAATTCTCTAATAAAATAAAGCATTTTATATTTACGCTAGAATTAGAATGTCCCTTTTAAACTTTAATAATGTTGGCTATAGTTCTGCAATCATAGAACGGATTTCTAATGGGAAAAAAAATTCTACCACTTACATTTTTATAATTCTGATAATTCTACAAAATACTATTTCATCATAACTGCCTCCAGGCTTGAATATGAAATTAGATGATAAGATCTTTATGTTGTATTTAGATCAAGTTTTGATTTTTCTCCAACTCTCTCATAAACTGGAATTCCTTCACGGCAAATACACTACGGTTTGTGCTTAGAGGCCGAATTATCAAAAGTCTTGCGGACCTGATCCGACAGTGCGGATCAGGTCCGCAAGACCTCGCTGAATGCAGAGAGAAATACGCTCTCCGTATTCAGCATTGCACCAGCAGCTCACAAGATTTTCATTTTAAAAAGCTTTTAATTTTTTTTTTTTTTTAAAGTCTAAATATTAAGGTTGAGGGATTTACAAATGGAAGTATCATTATCTACAACTTAATAACAATTTTCTCGTATAAATCTTCCCCCCCATTACTGCTTTGCTTCTCCTGAATAGCAAACTGTACATGTAAAACAGAGGCTCTGTTTCAATAACAGTGAGAACTCTGCTGCTATAAAGCTGTATTGTCCAACCTATGGCCCTGGGCCTATGATTCCCACTCCCTCTACATTGCTTCTCGTCGCTGTATAATAGCACATAAATACAAACTTTCTCATAGATATTTACACTCTCTATCTCACACACGCTCACACACACTAACACACACTAACACACGCTCACACACACTGACATACACACTCTATCTCACACACACACACGCTCACACACACTAACACACGCTCACACACACTAACACACGCTCACACACACTGACATACACACTCTATCTCACACACACACACGCTCACACACACTAACACATGCTCACACACACACTAGCACACACTCACACACACTAACATACACACTCTCTCACACACACACGCTCACACACACTAACACACGCTCACACTCACACTCACACACACACACACTAACATACACACTCTCTATCTCACACACACACTAACACACGCTCACACACACACACACACACTAACATACACACTCTCTATCTCACACACACACACTAACACACGCTCACACACACTAACACACGCTCACACACACTAACATACACACTCTCTATCTCACACACACACTAACACACGCTCACACACACACACACACAATAACATACACACTCTATCTCTCACACACACACACGCTCACACACACTAACACACACTCACACTAACATACACACTCAATCTCACACACACACACTAACACACGCTCACACACACTAACATACACACTCTCTATTTCACACACACACACGCTCACACACACTAACACATGCTCACACACACACTCACACACACTAACATACACACTCTCTATCTCACACACACACACGCTCACACACACTAACACATGCTCACACACACACTCACACACACTAACATACACACTCTCTATCTCACACACACACACGCTCACACACACTAACACACGCTCACACTCACACACACACTAACATACACACTCTCTATCTCACACACACACTAACACACGCTCACACACACACACACACAATAGCATACACACTCTATCTCACACACACACACGCTCACACACACTAACACACACTCACACTAACATACACACTCTCAATCTCACACACACTAACACACACACTAACATACACACTCTCTATCTCACACACACACACGCTCACACACACTAACACACGCTCACACTCACACTCACACACACACTAACATACACACTCTCTTTCTCTCTTACACACATACAAAGACATACAGTCTCTCTCACACATTAACACACACAAATAGACACACTCTCACACACTAACACACGTTCACACACACACTAACACACAGACTCTCTCTCTTACACACACATACAAAGACACACACACACTAATGCTCACACACTCTCTCACACACAGAAATACACACACTCACACGCTAACACACACACTCTCTTTCTCTCTTACACACATACAAAGACACACATACTCTCTCCCACATTAACACACACAAATACACACACTCACACACTAACACATGCTCTCTCTCATACACACAGTTTCTCTCTTCTACACACATACAAAGACACACACACACTAACGCTCACACACACTCTCTCTTACACATTGACACACACAAATACACACTCTCTCACACACTAACACACGCTCACACTAACACACACACACTCACTTTCTCTCTTACACACATACAAAGACACACAAACGCTCACACACACTTTCACATACTAACACACAAAAATACACACACTCTCCCACACACTAACACACGCTCTCACACACACACACACACAGTCTCTTTCTCTCTTACACACATACAAAGACACACTAACGCTCACACACACTTTCACATACTAACACACACAAATACACACACTCTCTCACACATTAACACAGACATATACACACACTCTCTCACACACTAACACATGCTTTCTCTCTTACACACATACAAAGACACACACACTAACGCTAACACAGTCTCTTTCTCTCTTACACACATACAAAGACACACACACTAACACACACTCTCACACACAGTCTCTTTCTCTCTTACACACATACAAAGACACACACACTAACGCTCACACACACTCACACACACTAACACACGCTCACACACTTACACTAACACACACAGTCTCTTTCTTTCTTACACACATACAAAGACACACACACTAACGCACACACTCTCTTTGTCTCTTACACACATACAAAGACACACACACTAACGCTTACACACACTCTCTCTCACACATTAACACACGCTCACACTCTCACGCTCACAGTCTCTCTCTCTCTCTCTCTCTCTCAAAGACACACTAACGCTCACACACACACACACTCTCTCTCACACATTAACACACGCTCACACACACTCTCACGCTAACAGTCTCTCTCTCAAAGACATACAAATTAAAAAAAAAACACACAGGTAATATAGTCATTTACTGGATATCCCACGGTTACAGTATTCAATCTAACTTTATGTTTTACTTTATTTTGTTCTTTCTATCCCATATTTTTTTTTGTTCTCCACCAACCAAAACTTGCTACTCTTGTTTTAATCATTCAGAGAAGGCTGAAGTAGCTGTAGTATTGTTATTAGTTACCACAAGCTTACACCAGGACAGATGTCAATAGTACATCTGAATTCTGAGACCATCACAGGTATTAGACTTTCTCTGCATTGTATTATTCAGTGATAGGAAGTATAATGCTGATTGAAGGACCATTAAGTACAGTATTATTGCAAAACCAACAAGTGCATAATAAAAGGACTGCTCATTTAAAATTCAGAGTAAGTGCTATGACATTGTCTTTTTATTATGCACTTGTTGGTTATGCAATTATGCTGTACTTAATGGTCCTTTTTCTCTGACAAATTTAAAAATTGACTTCATTTTGTTGGCCCTCTGTACCATGTGACAGCCAACCTATCACAGACTCATATACGTAAACACTGTGAACTCTTGCACATGTTCAGTAGTAACTGGTACATTAGAAAATGTCTTAAAGGGACATAAAACCCAACATTTTTCATGATTTAGATGAAGCAATATTAAACAACTTTCCAGTTTTACTTCTAATTTCAAATTTGTTTCGTTTTCTTGGTATCCTTTGTTGAAGGAGCAACAATGTACTACTGGGAGCTAGCTGACCACATCTGGTGAGCTAATGACAAGACAAATCTGCAGCCACCAATAAGCAGCTAGCTCTCAGTAAGGCACTGCTGCTCCTGAGCCTAACTAGGTATCCTTTTCAACAAAGGATACCAAAAGAACATTTACTTTAACCATTTATAACATTTGTGGCTTGTATCGTTTAAACTGAATAAAAAAGAATAGTTCAAGTTGAACATTAGACAAAGAACAAGTGGCAATGTAACAGCTATGGTCTTCTAGGTAATTCCCAGGTTATTGGCGAGTATCTAATATTTATAGCGAAGGTTATAGTGTATACAGAAAATATAGGAAGAAAAAAAAGGAAATATTACATATATAAACTTATGGTATGTAAATATATAGATGGTGCAGACCCTGGAAATTCAAATATTAAAGGGACACTGAACCCAAATTTTTTCTTTCGTGATTCACATAGAGCATGCAATTTTAAGCAACTTTCTAATTTACTCCTATTATCAAATTTTCTTCATTCACTTGGTATCTTTATTTGAAATGCAAAAATGTAAGTTTAGATGCCGGCCCATTTTTGGTGAACACACGGTGTTGTTCTTGCTGATTGTTGGATACATTCACCCACCAATAAACAAGTGCTTTCCATGGTCCTGAACCAAAAAAATAGCTTGGATGCCTTCTTTTTCAAATAAAGAAAGCAAGAGAACGAAGAAAAATTGATAATAGGAGTCAATTAGAAAGTTGCTTAAATTTGCATGCTCTATCTGAATCATGAAAGAAAAAAATGTGGCTTCAGTGTCCCTTAAACCAAGAAAAAAGAAAGACTATGAGTAAGTAGAAATATTTACTTATCTCAATGAGACAGGAAATTCAGCACTTCACCATATAAAAAACAGAAACACACATTAGTATGTTAGTATATCTCTTTATATAGTAATATCAGATTCGTGGACCACCACAACAGTGTAATCCCCACAAGTGAACATCAACTATACAGTTGTATCAATGACAAAGATATGAAACACACAATTAAAAGCATGGCCAGCTCATCAATAGCATGTAGACAGACAGAAGGCTAATGTAGCGGCTGCAACACCAGAGGGTGGCCCCACATACTAGTAGGAATCTGCCACCTTAGCAATCCTAATGAGGATCTATGCAGAGCTAAAAATGCAAACCTATTGTTTACAATAATCATGAAGCATATATACAAAACATGATGGATTGATAGGGATGAACAACACCATACCAGAGGATAACACCGCGAATCCAGGCGGCTATCTGTTATCATGGAACCTTATTTGGATCTATGTTCATCCATTATTACAAAAATATCTGATGCACAACACAACAGTATAAAACATGTAACAAGTGCCTGTACTTTGATCATCCGTTTAGGCACATAAGGGAAATTTAACAGTTCAAAGGGGCATATAGAATCCTAAACCCTTATTTAATAGCAGGTTATAGTGTATGTGGTTGTTCTGGGACAAATTTTTACGTATGTGGCAAGGTTTTTACAAATATGTCATGTTCTTAGTAACAGTGCTCTTGAGAATTTGATATTGCTTAAGAATATTTTGGTGACAGTGTGTTGTTCCTGGTCAGGGTTCTTATAGAGGTTTAATGTTCTTAGTCAAAGTTCTGGATGAGGGTTGATGTTCCTAATAAGGTTCTGGTGGAGGAAAAGTTCTGGTAGATGTTTCATGTTTCAAGTCAAAATTCTGGAAGAGAATAATAAAGGTTTCTTGGTCTAACATCTAGTGTACATGTTTTTTTTATGGTTTATCTCCTAATGATAGTTTATTGTTACATGGAACAAAATTGGTGACCGTTATAGGTCGTTGTTTGTGTTCTGTGTAAGTCGTCCTATTGTTGGACTGAGGGGGTGTAATGCTTGATGATTCCACCATGTTTACCACTTAACATTAATGAAAACAACAGAGATGTCTTTGGCAAGATCATTTATTTTCCATAAATGTTATCCCCATCTGAAGAGGCAGTTTATATTCCCTTTAATTACTTGGGGGTGGCAGGAATGTCCTAAATTTATTCCAAGCTAATGGAATTGCCAATGCTTTGAACTAGCTCAATGTTGTGGCAATATGTTGAGTCTTAATGTCTCTGCAACACACCAGTTAGGAAGGGGTGAAATATGCAATATAGAAAGAGGCTGGATGTAATTTAAAGGAAGGGGCCTATAAAGCGATCTTTCTGTTTGATGTGATACATAGAAGATGGGAAACAGCTGGATTCTATTTGGCCAGTGCAAAATGATTGGGTTTCCTCTACAAAGTGACGTTTGAACATTGGTGCTATATGATTTTCTGATGTTCATTCCAACTTGTAAGAAGTAAAAGCTCTCTTTGCTGTAACTTCATAGCAGCAGTTAGTATAAATATCTTTTAACAACTACAGACTAAGCAGATACACTTGGCAATGTGATGAGCTGGCCCCTCTTAGATCAGGAATGAAAATGAAATGCTAAATAGTGTTACATGCCTGGTCCTGACTAGTATGGATCTTCAGTAAGCATGTGGTATGTATGGTTTCTGATTTCCATCAAGATACCAGTGGAACAAAATTCAACCTTTAATCTCACATAAAGTACCTATTTGTACACATGATGTTTGTCTGTTATATTCTGGTGTTTGGCTAATGAGCACTGACCTCTACTTAGGGCACTGTTGGCCACTGAAGCAAAGTGGGCAAGTACCCCCTGTGCTGGTTCTTCTTAAAGTAACATAGAAATGTAAAATAAATTCAAATAGGTTAAACACACAAAGTGTAATGCATTGATGCTCCGTATAAGGACATAGCTGGGCGGTGAGCAAATTAGGAATGGCATACATATGTATCCACCAATCACCAGCCATGTACTGCTCAGAAATGGTTAAAAATTGTTAAAAGTATAGTGAAAAATGATTGAATTAACTTTGAGAATTATAGTAAAGCATCCATGTTGTATTAACATCATAGTAATATGTCAGTCTTTATAATGAGCCTTCGGGTCATTGCTCTCTAAATATTACAAGACATCTGTGACTTGTCATTTAGATAGTGGTGATATATTGACAGACGAGTTATAAATAAACTGAGATGAAAACTGAGATCAAGCACTGAAAACATGATGATATTTCTCAATAAAGTGCCATTCTTACCCCATATCTCATCAATAACTAGGAATACTCAAGTGCCTCTAGAACATAAAATATAGGAGGTGCTAGCAAAGATGAGGACAAAGATAAATATCAAAAGTAACTGGTAACACAGGTGGTGGGCCCTGTCTTCTACAATCTATTCTTATCTTCATTTTCAAAATAATATTAGCCCTGTCTTTACCTCTCTTGTCTCTGGCAAGAGAACTGGACATGCAAAGAAATGTGTTTGCCTTGAACATTCCAGACAATTGGCACCTTTAAAGTTTGCGGGTGTATGATAAACCCAGGCACCCCAAGGACTCCTTGTCGCCAGCTGGGATTATTTTAAACAATAATATATATAGTGCCTTTAGTACATTGCAGGTATTTGACCCCATGATTTTTATGTGCAAGTTTCTTGGATGATACAAGCTGTGTTCCTTGTGTGTTGTTGCCTTTACTAGCAGCCAAATATTTAAAATAATATGAATAGCAACCATTTGCCCGTCAGTTTATGAGCCATTGTTTGTCTTGGATACACGTATTATTTGTGTTATTTTTCTTCATTTAATGGGATGCAAGGAACTTGGGATGTCCTGTTTAGATTTACAGAGATGTTAGTGTTGGCCACAGTTTCCTAAAAAACAAACATGAAATGTCTAAACACCTCAGCGAAGACGGGTCTTAAGTGACCAAACAAGTGATGATGAGGTCAGGTTCTCTGGTATTCAAGAAATGGAGAATTAGACTACAAACCTTGTCTATACGAGACTTACTCCTGTTTACCAGAACGTTTTCTACTGTTTTCCATCCTATAGTTTGCCTGAGATCTCTTCTTGCCTGAGATGTTCTCTTGTCCATCTGAGAGGAGCTGTGTGAGCTATAATTGTATGTATCTGAGACCACTGAAATTTTGTGAGATTTTATAGTAAACTTAATTAATTTGAGGAGGTTGCTTAAAGTCTCTTTACAATGAGATGTGGCTACTGAGAAAAGTTTGAGGTAAAATATCTTCCTTTTTTACATAGAGATGTTCAGGTGATATTTTCTAGTTTTTTACAACTATGCTGCATCACTTTCAAGTGCTTCAACATTTCGGTATCATGTCCCTTTAATGAATCTATACCATGTATGTTAATAAACCTCTACAATGTCTCCTGTGGTCATTTCAGAGTGTTGAGATGTGCAAAATAATAGATTGTTTCCAAATAGTCATGAAATAGTTGCAAATATTTCCAAAATGCTATTTCAAAGCTTTATCAAGTTTCTTGAGGTGTCAAATTTGAAAAGGTGTTGAAAAGTCTCTCTAAAATTGGTTGTGATCACTGAGAACTTTTTGGACCCATAGTAAAAAAAAAAGTGCTTTTATATACAGTCGGGTGCAGAAAAGAGACAAAAATGCTCTAATGTGACCACGTCGAAATGAAAAGTGGCTTCTTGGCCAAAAAAAGGGCAGAAAAGGCATCAGCCGATACATTTTGTTTGTTCCTTTGGTTTCCACACAGCCTTGTTGGCAAACTCTAATTATTGCCTTATGTATATCTGTCCTCAGCAGAAGACAGAGATAAATTGAACCCTTAAGTTATAACATGGCTGATTTGGAGAAACTAAAGTACTTTATAGAAACTAAACCTTTACACTAATATCTTCCAAATTTAAAAACTTGTATAATTGTGGGGGGGAAAATAAACTCATCTACATATTATTCTAATGCCAATCTTTGCTTTTAATTTGTCATTATGTCTAGCTTGTATTTACTGTTTAATATCTGTGTGTATATCCATGCATTAAACAAATAAATAAAAAAAAATTCAAACTACATTATGAGCTCCTATTTTATTGAGAGCGTGTCCAGAAGTGTCAGCGAGTGGGTAAAATAAGGCATTCCTTGGGCATGTTTGAAACTGTCTCATAGGTTTGAGTGCAATGCAGAAAAGAAAGCTTCCCCAGTCTATAGCACAAGGGGAAAAAACTATTAAGGCTGTCTCAAATATAATTTTAAATTTAAGGGACATGAAATAAAAAAAATTTCTTTCATGATTCAGATAGAACATACAAATTTAAACAGCTTTCCAATTTATTTCTATTATCAAATTTGCTTCATTTTCTTGATATCCTTAGTATCAACTGGGAGCTAGCTGGATATGGGCTAGATTACAAGTGGCGCTCTAAAGTTAGCGCAGGTCGTGACCAGCAAGTACTTTCCCGTGTATTACAAGTTGAAATTGAAATATTATTAGTATTTTTAAATATATATATATATATATATATATATATATATATATATATATATATATATATATATATATATATATATATATATATCTGTAGAAAACAAATGATACAAAGCACTCTAAGGAATTTTTTAAGGCGCCACTTTAATTAATGTGATGTTTCGAGAATTATTCTATCTTTTTAATCAGATATATATCTATAGCTGGGTATATATACAGTATATATATATATATATATATATATAATTACTATTTTTCCCTGCCTGTAATTGTAAGTCACTTACTATACTATGTTTACAAAACAGTTTTTTAAATCATTTCCGTTATCTGAATGTGCAGAATTGTTTTAATTGCACACTTTCCGAGGAAACAGCTCCTACTGAGCATGTGCAATAATTCACAGTTTACATGTAAATGCATTCTGTGATTGGCTGATGGCTGTCACATGTCAGTGGGAAGGAAAATGGAACCGACTTTAAAAATTGTTAGAAAAAAAATCTATTTCTCATTTGAAATGCATGTGTTGATTATGATAATCTACCATATTAAATAAAAATAAAATTGAAATTAAACTTTCATGAATCAGATAATTAATAAACAAAATCCCAATTTACTTTTATTATGACAAGTACCTCATTCTCCTGGTATCCTATGTTAAATCATAGCTGCTTTCCACAAGAGCATAATGAGGTAGGCTTAAGAACATATGCATGTGCCAACCACTATATGGCAGCTGTATTTGCAACAATGTTTGCAACAATGTTATAGATATAATGCTGAAGACTTGTACGTGCTTTTTAGCCTGATTCCATATGTTCTTATGTTAAAGGGACATAAAACAGGTTGAGATCTGTGCATATCCTAAAAGGGCTAATTAATTAAAAATAGTTTGCATAAAAAATTGTTTAACAATTGCTGGCAAGTATTGTAAAATAATTTTCAAAAATAAGCAAAATTAATTACATAGCTAAGCTGCCTGGAGCAGCCAACTCCATCCCCTTATCAGTGTTTAGACGCAGGCATTGTATTTCAACTGAGTTCACAGCTTCTAGGCAGCTCCAGCAGATAATCCCTATGCATTTTTACATTCTACCAAAACAACAATAGATATAGATACAGCCATAGAAGGAAATGTGTGGGGGGAGTTAGAGCTTTACAATTCAGAAACTAAAAAGAAAGGGTTAATGGCGAGGCACTGCAGTATAAATTTGCAGGTAAAGTAAATAAAGTACATATTATTATATTTTGTCTCTATCCCAACTTGTTTTATGTCCCTTTAAGTGAAAATAAATGTAAATTGGATTTTTTTTCTGTTTTGGTCTCATTTGTTAAAATTTAGCTCTGAATCTTGGTAGCTATATGTTTAATATTGTTACTGGGCCCCAGTACAAAGGCTGTGGCAGGGCCCCTCATTGTAACTGGGCTCTTTTATGTTTGCAATAAACAGAGGCTTAGCTGACAGGCACATAGGGGAGCTGTTTCTCTGCAGCTGTGAGTTATCCTTCCCTAGCCTTTCTATACAAACACAGAGGTAGGTTTTTATGTACAACAACACTGTGGCGGCCATCTTGGAAACTCTGCTGCCATATTCTCAAGGCACAGAGGGGCCAGACATGGTGTAGGGGGAGCAAGGGCCCCTCCAGGCCCCCTGTAGTGATGCCAGATGATACAGATGTGAAGGCCAGGTCTCAATTGAGACTTCTGAGACCACTATAGTTATGACCCTGGTTGCACACACTGCTGCCATAATGAGCTCAATACGTGGAAAGGGGCTGCGTTTCAGTAATAGAGAATTAAACAAACAACAATATCTTATTTGGACAATAATTGCTACCCCACAGATAATCTCTATCCAGTATGGCCATAGGAAAATAGCCACTAAATGGAAAAAATGAGGTGAGCGCTACTCAAAACGGAAATAAGCTTTAAAGTGAAGGTCAATTTAGATGAATCAGTGCCCGGTTTTTAATAATCCTATTAAAAACAAGGGCACTTTAATTAATCAAAATTGACATTTCACTTGTTTTCTTCAAAAACGTACCTTTTAATTCTGACAGCCGCTCCAGCAATTCCCCCGGCCGTCGGAAGCCTCTTCATACATTAGAAATGACGGATCAGTCATCCTCCAATCACGGCTCCCCCCCCCCCCAGGGGAATCATGGCCTGAGGCAACGCCGTTTTTGGAGGAAGCCGGATTCGTCATTTTGGACCCGCGAAGAGGGCTTGCGACGGGCGGAGAAAGCACTGCAGCGGCTGTCAGGATTAAAAGGTAAGTATTTGAAGAAAACGAGTGAAATGTCAATGTTGATGAATTAAAATGCCCTTGTTTTTAATAAGATTATTAAAAACCGGGCACCGATTCATCGAAATTGACCTTCACTTTAAGTAGAGCTTGCCTAATTTGTCAGTTTTGTGGCTCTTTCAGTAATAGAGATCAAGAGAAATAGGTACATTTTATATATAAAGTATACTGGATTTTTTTATTTTAATTAGTTACATCCAGTGGGCTCTATGTACTAAGCGGCGGGCGGACAGCTTCTCAACTCGCAAAGCTGTCCACCCGCCTTCGCTACACACGGACAGCGGATCTGTAGATCCGCTTGCCCGTATGTATCATTACACACTCATCGGAGTGTGTAATGCCCGCCTCTTTATTCGCGCGACCAATCACGCGACTGAAGGGGCTGTCAATCACCGAGAGCGAGCGAGCGAGCTCTCTGTGATTTTCCCTCGCCACCTCAGAGGTGACTTAGGGTGTAAGAAGCAGCGGTCTAATGACCGCTGCTTCTTACATTGCGGGAAGCAGGCTCGCATATGCGAACCTGCCCCGCAAAGGCTCCGGAGCAGCTTTCGCTGCTTCGTACATGGAGCCCAGTGTCTGAATCATGACATTTTACAGTGACACAATATTCAAAAAGGAAATGTGGACGAGTGCTTTTCATTGTTCAATAGAAACATTGTTGCAATATACTTCCAATAGCAAAATCAATTCTTCTAGATAAAATTGTTACTGTGGCACCAACATTTAAAGGGATATAAAACAAAAAATATATATACAGGTAGCCCTCAGTTTACGCCGGGGTTAGGTTCCAGAAGGATTGGCTGTAAATCGAAACCGTTGTAAATTGAAACCCAGTTTATAATGTAAGTCAATGGGAAGTGAGGGAGTTAGGTTCCAGGCCCCTCTCAAAATTGGCATAAGTAACACCTAATACATTATTTTTAAAGCTTTGAAATTAAGACTTTAAATGCTAAACAGCATTATAAACCTAATAAAATAATCACACAACACAGAATATATAATTAAACTAAGTTAAATGAACAAAAATATTTGCTAAACAGCATTTTAAACCTAATAAAATAATCACACAACACAGACTTCACTTGTATTTTTCTGCAAACTGTTCTTTCTATGCATTCCAATCTGGACTGATTTATAGACAGGAAGATATTGTTCCTTTGAAATCTGCTCGATAGCTCAGGTCTGGTTAAACTGATTAATTTCAACTTGCTTGGCTTTGCTGCAACACAAGAGGACAGCTCCACCTACTGGCTATTTTAATAAATGCACTGCTTCTCAATGCTTTTCAATAGCAGTCACATGACTGGAAAAAAAGGTTGTTATTCTGAAACGGTGTAAATTGAACCGTTGTAAAACAAGGGCTATGTGTATATTTTATGATCCAGATAGAGCATAACATGTTAAACAACTTGCCAATTTATTTCTATTATCTCATTTGCTTTGTTCTATTGTTTTCCTTTGTTAAAAAGCATACTGAGGTAGGCTCAGGAGCTGGCTGCTGGTTAGTGTCGGCACAAATATACCTCTGATCATTGGCTTACCAATGTGTTCAGCTAGCTCCCAAGTAGTGGATCGCTGCCTCTAATTTAAGGGGTACAAAGAGAATGAAGCAAAATTGAAGTCATTTGGAAACTTGTATGATTATTTGAATCATGAAAAAAATATTTGGGTTTTATGTCGCTTTAAACACCACAACTTCTCAGTGAGCTGGCAGTGTTGACTATTGTGTCAGTGAAGACTTAGGGGCATATTTATCAAGCTCCGTATTTCTGGCGAGCCCTCAGACTCGCCAGAAACACGAGTTATGAAGCAGCGGTCTAAAGACCGCTGCTTCATAACCTGTCCACCTGCTCTGAGGCGGCGGACAGACATCCCTGGAAATCAACCCGATCCAATACGATCGGGTTGATTGACACCCCCTGCTAGCGGCCAATTGGCCGCGAATCTGCAGGGGGCGGTATTGCACCAGAACTGTTGGTGCAAAGATAAATGCAGTGTTCCTGCGCTGGTGCACAAAGCACTCACAGGTGCGTACACTGCAAAAACAGCAATACATTTGACTAGAAAGATTTCCCCCCCCTTTATGTCCCTTTAATTTAGTTTTTCATGTTCCTATAAAGGGACAGTCCACTCAAAATACAACTTTCAAGATTCAGATAGGGGATGCAATTTTAAACAACTTTCTAATTTACTTTTATCATCAAATTTGCTTTGTTCTCTTGGTATTCTTTTGTTGAAAGCTTAACCTAGATAGGCTCATATGGCAATTTCTAAGCCCTTGAGGGCTGCCTCTTATCTCAGTGCATTTTGACAGTTTTCACAGCTAGACAGTCCTGTGTGCCACATAGATAACATTGTGCTCACTTCTGTGCAATTATTTATGAGTCAGCACTGATTGGCTAAAATGCAAGTCTTTCAAAAAAACTGAGATAAGGGGGCAGTCTGCAGAGGCTTAGATACAAGATAATCACAGAGGTAAAAAGTGTATTAATATAACCGTGTTGGTTATGTAAAACTGGGGAATGGGTAATAAAGGGATCATCTATCTTATAAGACAATAACAATTTAAAGTAGACTGTCCCTTTAATGCACTAGCCCATAAATGTACATGAAATGAATAGACAGATGTGCACAATCTCTTGTCTACAGATAGCAGGACGTCTCGCTGCTCAGCAATGTATAAATAAGATTGTATTTCATTCTACTGATAACCCTACTAGCGGGGTCCCTCTCAGTAGCCCCATACAGCCGTTCCCCCCACTAGAGCCCTGCAGTGGAGGAGTCAGATTAGCATTCAGAGGAGAAGTGACCTGAGATATGCCAGTTTTTTTTAGACAATACTGAATGTACATTAGAAAATGTGCTGATCTAGCTGACTCCAGTGCTAGGAAACATCTGGGAATATAAAATAACTTCGCCCCCTGAAACGTCTTGTGTTATTGCTAATGAATTCTGCAAAGAAACCTACTGCGATCTGTCTCGCAAGAGAAAACGCGTGATGCATTTGCAATTGGACATTAAAGGGACGTGATAACCAATCATTTTCTTTCATGATTTAAATAGAACATACAATTTTTATACAAATTTCTAATTTACTTCTTTTATCAAATTAGCTTCATTCTCTTGGTGTCCTTTGTTAACAGAGGTATATATATATATATATAGGGTGATGATTGGGTAGAAATATGGTTGCTCTGCACCTTTAAATAATTATTCAACTGGTATACTTCATGCTAATGTGAAGTGTAACATGTAGTTAGTGTGTCAATTATAGTATAGCCAGTATCATGCACAAGAAACACTTTTATAAAAATGTATTTATATTCATGTGCTAAATAAACATACTTTTTCATACATGGCTTGTAAAGGTTTCTCCTTATCTGCCAGAACAAGTGCAGGAGCTGTGACTTTAATACAGCAATATTAGTGGTGCACACACACGCATTTTTTTTTAGTTTAAAGGGCCATAATACCCAAATGTTGAAACACTTGAATGTGATGCAGCATAAAATATCACCTGAGCATCTCTATGTAAAAAAGGAAGATATTTTACCTCAAAATGTCCTAAGTATTCACACCCCATTGTAAAGGACTTTAAGCAGCAAATCAGTATGGCTGTCCCGGGACAGGCAAGGGAGTAAGCCTCATGCACACTCATATTATTTCCCTATTCAGTTTAAGGAAGTTTACTATGAAATCTCATGAGAGTTAAGCGAAATCTCATGAGATCACAGTAAAAGAATTCATGACCTCAGCACTGTTGATGCTGATTGGCTGCTGTTCGTTTCTTCTTTTTTTTTCTTTTTTTTTACTTGCAGCTGAGCAGTAACTGAAAGATAACGTTTTACACAGCACTTACTTTGGTGAGCTGAGGAGATTGTGAGGTAAAATATCTTCCTTTTTTACATAGAGATGCTCAGGTGATATTTTCCTGTCAGCTTTTTACAGTTATGCTGCATCAGTTTCAAGTGATTTAGCATATGAGCATTATGTCCCTTTAAATATTTTCTTGTTTTTACTTTTTCATATAAAACACATTTAACATGTTTGTTATTTTATAAATGCTACATATAAGCTTTGCTGACGGTATTAAACTCCAAATAAAAGGTCAACTTTAATTATTTAGACAGAGCTTGTTATTTTAAACTATTTTCCATTTTACTTCTAATATCAAATTTGCTTCATTCTCTTGGTATCTTTTTTTGAATGCACTACATGGAGCTAGCTGAACACATCAGGCGAGCCAATGAGAAGAGACCTCTATAGGCAGTAACCAATCAGCAGCTAGCTCTCAGTAGTGCTCCTGAGCCTACCTAGGTATGCTTTTCAACAAAACGTTTTATTATCCACATGAAAAAGCAGCATTTAAAGGGACGTGAAACCCAAAATGTTTCTTTCTTCTGTTATTTAATTTGCGTCATTCTCTTGGTATCCTTTGTTGAAAGGCACACCTTGGTAGGCTCAGGAACAGCAATGCGCTACTGGGAGCTAGCTGCTGATTGGTGGCTGCACATATATGCCTCATGCCATGGTCTCACCTGATGTGTTCAACTGGCTTCCAGTAGGGCATTGCTGCTCCTTCAACAAAAGATACCAAGAGAATGAAGTGAATTGCTAAGGTGTTTAAAATTGTATTCTGTGTCTGAATCATGAAAGAAAACATTTGGGTTTCATGTCCCTTAAAGCATACCGAATTAAAGGGACAGCCAAGGTAACAATAAAGTCCCCTTTAGCATTTTTAAGACACTTTCCAATTTACTTCCATTATCAAACTTTGCACAGTCTTTTTATATGCACACTTTCTGGGGAACAAGATCCTACTGAGCATGTGCACAAGCTCACAGGGTATACGTATACTAGTCTGTGATTGGCTGATGTCTGTCACATGATACAGGGGGCCGGAAAATGGGAGAAAAAATTAAATTTGTGAGAAAATAAATTCTACTGCTTATTTGAAATTCAGAGTTGGTGTTAAATCATTGTCTTTTGATTATGCACGTGTTAATTATATGAACCTACTGCATTGAGTGGTCCTTTAAAGTACCATAAATATCTTTTTTAGAAGTTTAACTTACCTCCCCAATTCTTCTTCTGAAACCTATATTTTTATTTTAAAGAGTCATTATAGTAAAAAACAACACATGCTCTAATTCATTAGAGCATGTCATTTTAAGAGCAACGACCCTGCACCTCTAGGTGGGTTTAAACACATAGTAGAAGTACCACTCTGTACTTGCAGAGAACTTCTGGTCTCTAGCAGAAAGTGTAGCTGCCTCAATCAGCATTGCAGGTGGCACAACCCAGGTGTGTGACTAACGCTGCTGATTGTGCAAGCGTCAGTTTCCGCTCTGGACCAGCAGTGCCTTGTGGGGCCGCTACAGTATTTTAACCATGTGTTTCACCCCTTTGTCGAAACACATAGCACAATTGATTAAAATATCATTCTTTTTACTATATTGTCCCTTTAAACACTTATTTCTGGGCAAGAAACATTACTGTCCCATCAGATAACCACAACTATTTGTCACCCTCACCTCGATGGCTGGTGACAATCTCTGTGTCATCCCCTCGGCCAGCCTTATAGTATGTGACCCCTCGTATGACAACCGGCTGCTGCGCAGGGACTCTCGGTCTCGGAGACGGTTGTGGTACCGCTGCTTTGGACTTGCTAGTTTCCTTTTTGGGTTTCTCAGCTTTCGATTGCTTTTCCTTTGCGGCTTTGGTCAAGGGCTTGTCTCCCGCATTCCTTTTACTGCTGGACGACCTGGTGACGTCTTTGGTTTTCACTCCTGTTGTGTCCTAAGGACAAACAATACAAAGAAGGGTTGTGAAATGGTATATTTGTAAGTATTGGAAACTGTAAATACATATATAGAGGACATTCCAAAGTTTAGAATATATGCACCATGTATGGGAAGGCAATGCCACTAAAGTGGGAATTATAATATAAACAAGAATGTTTTAATATTTGATATTCCATAGAATAAAAATCCATCGTTTTGTTACAGAGAAAGCATATATAAAAGGTTGTTTATATATATATATATAGATATATATATATACTGTATATAAGTAGCCCTTTAATTTGCGCCATTTCACAATAGTGCCTCTACCTAGTGATCATGTGACCATTACTGAGGACGTTGTTCCACGGGCTCCTTAGCTTAAAACAAGATTTGCAGAAAAGCTTTTGCCACCTGCATTTATAACACAGCACTAATACTGTGTACAGCACATGAGAGTAGTTTACCACTTTATGTGAGCTGTAAAACTGCTATCATGCATATAAAAGAGTATTAACATATTACAAATATTTATCTATGCTGGTGTTCTATCGAGAACTCCTATACATCGAAAACTCCAATCTGACGTCACTTCCGGTGATTCCATACATCTGTTTGGTCCGTGTCTCAGTGAGTGACAAGATTCACAACCAATCAGATGGGCACGGCAATCGCCTATCTTCACTATCTATTTTGCCTCCGCTTTTACTTGGGTTTATGCCAGAGGATTGGCTGTGCTCCCCCCAAGACAGACAAAACAAATAGTGAGAATAAAAGACTCACCGGAAGTGACGTCAGTCGTCAGATTGGAGTTTTCAAGGAATTGTAGTTCTCAACGGAACACTGGACTTTTTGATATTGAAACTAACAGGAAGTGTATGTCTGTTTGCATGTTACAAAATGTCTTTTTTAAATGCAGAAAAGAAATACAACTGCTGTTTTTTACATTTACAGCATTAAAGTGATAGTAAATCCTAGTGTTTTTGAAACTCCAGGATTTACCAATGCAACAAATAGAGACTTTCAGTCATGAATTATAACATACTTCATGCTGAAAGTTTCTTTACTTGTTTGCAGCATTCTCCACGCTGAGCACCTCAGGCTGCCCATGGCAAAACACTGTTTTATCACTGAGGTGATTTTAGCCAATAGCGTGCTAGCTATCCGTCATAATGCCAGCTGGCCCGCACGGCTATTGGCTAAGAGGTGGAAACGTCACCTTACTGAAAAAAAAGTGTTCTGCCATGAGAGGCCTGAAGTGCTCAGCGCACTAAACACTTCAGACAAATAAAGAAACTTACAGCATGAAGTATTTTATACTTCATGACTGAAAGTTCCCTATATTTGTTCCACTGGTAAATACTAGCGTTTCACAAATGCTAGGATTTACTATCACTTTAAGTTCAGACCTTTAAATAAAATATTATACAATATAGGGCCTAGATTTGGAGTTTTGCGGCCAAAGGGGTGCGTTAGCTACGCGTGATTTTTTCTGGCCGCACCTTTTAAATACCGCTGGTATTTAGAGTTCACAGAAGGGCTGCGTTCGGCTCCAAAAAGGGAGCGTATAGCATAATTTACCGCCACTGCAACTCTCAATACCAGCGGTGCTTACGGACGCGGCCAGCTTAAAAAACGTGCTCGTGCACGATTCCCCCCATAGAAAACAATGGGGCATTTTGAGCCGAAAAAAAACCTAACACCTGCAAAAAAGCAGCGTCCAGCTCCTAACGCAGCCCCATTGTTTCCTATGGGGAAACACTTCCTAAGTCTGCACCTAACACCCTAACATGTACCCCGAGTCTAAACACCCCTAACCTTACACTTATTAACCCCTAATCTGCCGCCCCCGCTATCGCTGACACCTGCATATTTTTTTTAACCCCTAATCTGCCGCGCCGTACACCGCCGCAACCTACGTTATCCCTATGAACCCCTAATCTGCTGCCCCTAACACCGCCGACCCCTATATTATATTTATTAACCCCTAATCTGCCGCCCCCAACGACGCCTCCACCTACCTACAATTATTAACCCCTAATCTGCCGACCGGACCTCACCGCTACTATAATAAATGTATTAACCCCTAATCCGCCTCACTCCCGCCTCAATAACCCTATAAGAAATATTAACCCCTAATCTGTCCTCCCTAACATCGCCGACACCTAACTTCAATTATTAACCCCTAATCTGCCGACCGGACCTCACCGCTACTCTAATAAATGTATTAACCCCTAAAGCTAAGTCTAACCCTAACACTAACACCCCCCTAAGTTAAATATAATTAAAATTAACTCTTATTAAATAAATTATTCCTATTTAAAGATAAATACTTACCTGTAAAATAAACCCTAATATAGCTACAATATAACTAATAATTATATTGTAGCTATTTTAGGATTTATATTTATTTTACAGGCAACTTTGTAATTATTTTAACCAGGTACAATAGCTATTAAATAGTTAATAACTATTTAATAGCTACCTAGTTAAAATAATTACAAAATTACCTGTAAAATAAATCCTAACCTAAGTTACAATTAAACTTAACACTACACTATCAATAAATTAATTAAATACAATACCTACAAATAAATACAATTAAATAAACTAACTAAAGTACAAAAAATAAAAAAGAACTAAGTTACAAAAAATAAAAAAATATTTACAAACATTAGAAAAATATTACAACAATTTTAAACTAATTACACCTACTCTAAGCCCCCTAATAAAATAACAAAGCCCCCCAAATTAAAAAAAATGCCTTACCCTATTCTAAATTAAAAAAGTTCAAAGCTCTTTTACCTTACCAGCCCTGAAAAGGGCCATTTGCGGGGCATGCCCCAAAGAATTCAGCTCTTTTGCCTGTAAAAAAAAACACAAACAATACCCCCCCCCCAACATTACAACCCACCACCCACATACCCCTAATCTAACCCAAACCCCCCTTAAATAAACCTAACACTAAGCCCCTGAAGATCTTCCTACCTTATCTTCACCACGCCGGGTTCACCGATCCGTCCACCGAAGTCTTGATCCAAGCCTCCGAAGTCTTGATCCAAGCCCAAGCGGGGGCTGAAGAGTGACGTCCATCCTCCGGCTGAAGTCTTGATCCAAGCGGCAAATGAAGAAGTCCATCTTCGGGCAGAAGTCTT
The DNA here is from genome assembly GCF_027579735.1 of Bombina bombina. Classification (NCBI taxonomy): domain Eukaryota; kingdom Metazoa; phylum Chordata; class Amphibia; order Anura; family Bombinatoridae; genus Bombina; species Bombina bombina. The sequence continues at coordinate 93,847,876 of NC_069510.1, forward strand.
CATCCTATCCGGGCAGAAGAGTAGATCCGGACCGGCAAACATCTTCATCCAAGCCGCATCTTCTATGTTGTTCCATCCAATAACGAGCGGCTGATCTTGAAGACCTCCGGCGCGGATCCATCCTCTTCGTTCGACGTCCAACTGAAGAATGAAGGTTCCTTTAAGGGACGTCATCCAAGATGGCGTCCCTCGAATTCCGATTGGCTGATAGGATTCTATCAGCCAATCGGAATTAAGGTAGGAAAATTCTGATTGGCTGATGGAATCAGCCAATCAGATTCAAGTTCAATCCGATTGGCTGATTGGATCAGCCAATCAGATTGAGCTCGCATTCTATTGGCTGAACGGAACAGCCAATAGAATGCGAGCTCAATCTGATTGGCTGATCCAATCAGCCAATCAGATTGAACTTGAATCTGATTGGCTGATTCCATCAGCCAATCAGAATTTTCCTACCTTAATTCCGATTGGCTGATAGAATCCTATCAGCCAATCGGAATTCGAGGGACGCCATCTTGGATGACGTCCCTTAAAGGAACCTTCATTCTTCAGTTGGACGTCGAACGAAGAGGATGGATCCGTGCCGGAGGTCTTCAAGATCAGCCGCTCGTCATCGGATGGAACAACATAGAAGATGCGGCTTGGATGAAGATGTTTGCCGGTCCGGATCTACTCTTCTGCCCGGATAGGATGAAGACTTCTGCCCGAAGATGGACTTCTTCATTTGCCGCTTGGATCAAGACTTCAGCCGGAGGATGGACGTCACTCTTCAGCCCCCGCTTGGGCTTGGATCAAGACTTCGGAGGCTTGGATCAAGACTTCGGTGGACAGTTCGGTGAACCCGGCGTGGTGAAGATAAGGTAGGAAGATCTTCAGGGGCTTAGTGTTAGGTTTATTTAAGGGGGGTTTGGGTTAGATTAGGGGTATGTGGGTGGTGGGTTGTAATGTTGGGGGGGGGGTATTGTATGTGGTTTTTTTACAGGCAAAAGAGCTGAATTCTTTGGGGCATACCCCGCAAATGGCCCTTTTCAGGGCTAGTAAGGTAAAAGAGCTTTGAACTTTTTTAATTTAGAATAGGGTAGGGCATTTTTTTTATTTTGGGGGGCTTTGTTATTTTATTAGGGGGCTTAGAGTAGGTGTAATTAGTTTAAAATTGTTGTAATATTTTTCTAATGTTTGTAAATATTTTTTTATTTTTTGTAACTTAGTTCTTTTTTATTTTTTGTACTTTAGTTAGTTTATTTAATTGTATTTATTTGTAGGTATTGTATTTAATTAATTTATTGATAGTGTAGTGTTAGGTTTAATTGTAGATAATTGTAGGTATTTTATTTAATTTATTGATAGTGTAGTGTTAGGTTTAATTGTAACTTAGGTTAGGATTTATTTTACAGGTAATTTTGTAATTATTTTAACTAGGTAGCTATTAGTTATTAACTATTTAATAGCTATTGTACCTGGTTAAAATAATTACAAAGTTGCCTGTAAAATAAATATAAATCCTAAAATAGCTACAATATAATTATTCGTTATATTGTAGCTATATTAGGGTTTATTTTACAGGTAAGTATTTAGCTTTAAATAGGAATAATTTATTTAATAAGAGTTAATTTTTTTCGTTAGATTTAAATTATATTTAACTTAGGGGGGTGTTAGTGTTAGGGTTAGACTTAGCTTTAGGGGTTAATACATTTATTAGAGTAGCGGTGAGGTCCGGTCGGCAGATTAGGGGTTAATAATTGAAGTTAGGTGTCGGCGATGTTAGGGAGGGCAGATTAGGGGTTAATAATATTTATTATAGGGTTATTGAGGCGGGAGTGAGGCGCATTAGGGGTTAATAACTTTATTATAGTAGCGGTGAGGTCCGGTCGGCAGATTAGGGGTTAATTATTGTAGGTAGCTGGCAGCGACGTTGTGGGGGGCAGATTAGGGGTTAATAAATATAATATAGGGGTTGGCGGTGTTATGGGCAGCAGATTAGGGGTACATAAGTATAACGTAGGTGGCGGCGGTGTGCGGTCGGCAGATTAGGGGTTAAAAAAATTTAATTGAGTGGCGGCGATGTGGGGGGACCTCGGTTTAGGGGTACATAGGTAGTTTATGGGTGCTAGTGTACTGTAGAGCACAGTAGTTAAGAGCTTTATGAACCGGCGTTAGCCCAAAAAGCTCTTAACTCCTGTTTTTTTTCTGCGGCTGGAGTTTTGTCGTTAGATTTCTAACGCTCACTTCAGCCAAGACTCTAAATACCGGCGTTAGAAAGATCCCATTGAAAAGATAGGCTACGCAATTGGCGTAGGGGGATCTGCAGTATGGAAAAGTCGCGGCTGGAAAGTGAGCGTTAGACCCTTTCCTGACTGACTCCAAATACCAGCGGGCGGTAAAAACCAGCGTTAGGAGCCTCTAACGCTGGTTTTGACGGCTAACGCAAAACTCCAAATCTAGGCCTAGGTGTTTTATGTCCTTTTAAAAACCTCTGGCTGTCACACACATACTTTTTTTTTTTTTTAAATATATATCAGTCAAGGGGCAAACAGAAGCTTAAGAAAAAGTTGGCTGTATATTTATTTAGCACAATTATTATTCTGAGAAAGCTGTGATCGAAATGGTGCAGTTTTCGATCTGGAATATTTACGGTTCTGCATAGAGAGAAATGTAAACTGCTGGCTCGCAGCTGTTAGCTTTGTGTAAACAAGAAATCTCTCTAGGCCACCGTAATTACACAATAAATAGCTTTACAACTATAGCATTCTAATCGTTCCTGTTAATCACATACTGATTCATTCATAAGTTACTGCCTGAGGTGCACCATTAAATGCTAATTTTGGGATTGATTCCAACATGGGCAAGTAACAGATCTGTGTATTTAGATAAAAACAGCATTTATTTGTATTCACCCTATAAAGTGATGTTTGTGGCATGTATGGCTGTATTTTGTAAAGAACACTATGGGCTTCATATATGTAGCTGTGGAAGCAGCTTTCAACCCCTTGCAACCGGGGTTAAAGGGACAGTCAAGTCCAAAAAAAACATTCATGTTTCAGATTGGGCATGTAATTTTTAAAAAAAAAATATTTATTTATATCCAGCAAAGTGTACAATCAAAATGAATTCAACCTCTTTGTGCCACGCAGGGCCAGGTAAAACGTATTGTAGAACACATCAAAACAATTAGAACAGCAGTTTCACTTTCTCTCAGCAAATTGATGATCCCCTTAATATAAAGTTTGTACACTTAACTGGGGTCTTTCTATAAGAAAACAAGTAAACTCTCAAATAAACAAAGACGCACAAAAAGAAAGAGAGAAGAAAAAAAAAAAAAAAAGGGGGGGGGGAGAAAGGGGAGGGGAGGAAAACCCTCTCCACCTCCCCCCCGCGTCAGACCATCCAA